>NC_091047.1:33060631-33307881 GCF_963966145.1 Tenebrio molitor
CGTGAAGTTTTGTCCAGTGGCGTATCACTTGCGTTCAGAAATGGGGGTATACGTTTTTATTTATTTTTTTTGACTAACCTCGCTCAAATAAAGAAAAACAAATTATTTAGTTCTGAAAAGAACTCATTTTATTGCAATAGAAAACAACCCTGAAATCACGAAACAACGAAACGAACACTGGCAAAGCAGATCACGAATGAACGTACTATTCCGGACACGGAATCTTGGCCACAACTGACATTTAACTGACAAATATGTGTGAACTGGCCTTTATTGAATATAACCCAACTTTTGACTCGATAATGCTATTTCCCTGCTTTTTTGATGTCACAATAAAAACTTCAAAGTGATTTTTAATAATTGTCATTTATTAATGACACTAATGATTGGTTTACATCATTTTTTTTTAGAAATGTCAAAAAAACGTTGGCCAAGATTTCGTGTCCGGAATAGTACGCCTCTGACGCCGCATAGCCGGTAAGCCAAGCGGTTCTACCTTCCCACCCTAAAAATCGAAGAATTGACTCGACCAACGGAGTTGCGTCTGCCGCGCAACTCAATTGGTGTGTTCTCCTTAAAGTGTTGGCACTCTAACATAAGTTAACATTTACCTTCCACAATAAATAAATTCCAGTAAGAAAGCCAATACAACGTTTTCCGACACCGTTTTTACATTCTTCTTATTACACCAGTCTCTAAACGTCTAAAGTCACTGTAACGTTTTTCATATTGCCGTTTCGATTTTTCAGGTTTCAAATGCAACACTGCACAATTTATAATATTCTTTAAATCTGGATGAGTAGGTACGGTCGGTGGACTAATAAAACTGGGACATTTAAAATTTAATCTATGTAAATCAGACCATTGGACTTGTCAGTATATTTGTCAGTTTCTACATAATATGTCATACCAAAGTTAACTTATTTGTGATAAAGTCGTAATTAAACGATGCAAATTTGTAAATTTTGACTTATGTGATTGTCATTTTTGTCCCAGTTTTATTTGTCCATCGACTGTACTATGGCGGCCAAAAAATTGTAGCCGTCAATTTCTGTCACTTCAAAAAAAAAAAAATGTAAACCATACTTTATTGTCATTATGATTACCGTCTTGATTATAATTGGTATTTTTTGGGTGGTAAGTTTCAAAACTCGAAATTATTTTGTCATTTTCTACTACAGTAGGTACTACACAGACGTTTATCTCAGGTTATCTATGTACTATGGCGAGCATAAAATTTCGGGCAGCAATTTACATGTCATTTAAAAAACCCAATGTAGTCTAAGCTTTATTGTCATAAATGTCATAATAATTAATTTTGACGGAACTTCAAAATAAACTGTCACAATTATGCACAATTATTTTACATTTTAGTTATTGATTTCCAAAGTTTTATAAAAAAGACGGTTTAGTTCTCAGAAAATCACATCTAAGCACTTGCAGCTGTTCAGAATTGATGAATGCAATTTGCAAAATGATATGAGAGAATAGTTGATATTAAAATGAGGTTATTAATACGTCTAGCACCTAAAGCCTATTTCACATTTTATATCAGTCAAATTTCAAGTCTGCCCGAAATTCCGTGCTGCCAATAGTACGACTGCTCTAATTTTGTTCATCCATGTCGGATTTTGGAGCAACTGAGCTTTAAACAGTTTAAATTGATTGTCAGAATAACAATATGCATGTCAAAATGACAAGAATCGAAAGTGCGGTTACGGTTCCTAAAGGTTTATTTACACTTTACATGAATGTCAAGATAGTGACGGCTAAAATTTTTTGGCCGGACACGGAATCTTGGCCAACATTTTTTAGACATTTCTAAAAAAATGATGAAGGCAAAGAACGGCAAGAAATTTGAGCAATGCATAGTACAGGGTTATTCTAAATGATTGTAGTCCAAGGAGGCGTAAAAACAACTTAATATTTTTAGAATTGGTTGCAAAACAACGCAACATTTTTGGATTCAATTGTTAATTAAAAAAAAAAATCTTATCACCGCACTTTTTACCTAAAAAATGACAGTGATAGCGACAAAAATTGACAATTCACATGAATGCGGCAAAAATTTCATAACATGGGCATGGCCTGCTGCGGCTATAATCATTTAGAATAACCCTGTAGTAGTACCTATCTACCTATTTGATAAACTGTTTAAAATTATTCTCCTCTAATCATTGTTGTTTTCATTTTGACGTATTAAGATGACAGGATGATTGATTGAAAATAGTTATTTTTATATTAAGTGCGTGAAGAGAGTGTTTTTTGTGCATGAAAAGGTCTCTTACGCCGAGACGAAGGTCGAGGCAGTATAAGCCTTTGAATGCACAAAAACATCTTCACGCACGAAATATAAACAATATTTTTTCTATAATTGATTCAAAAAATTGAAATTAAAAATTCAAATTTTTGAAGGAACTCTGAAGTTTCAATGCAGTGACCATGTTGCTAGGTAACTAATAAAAAACAGTGCGTGAAGTGAAACACAGAAATAGTCGTGTGCGTGAAATCGCATTTCACACACTGTTTTGTATGGTTTCTATGGTTTCGATCTTACTAACAATGCAAAAAAAAATACACGTAAAAAATGACCCACTTCATGCACGGATAACTATGCGTGAATTTCAATTTTTTGAATCAATTATATAAAAAAATATTTTTTGTTCGACACTGTCAGAATTTGAGAATTTTCTCCTATGCGAACGGATTTTGATAAATGTCACAACTTGTCAAAACGAAACGTCAAGCTAATTTTAAAGGTTTTAAGCGATTTGGAGGCTTTAAGGGGCTCGTCGAACAAAAAAACGTTGTATTCAACTCGTTCGTGTGTAAATTGGGCCTTTTTTGGCACTCGTTTCACTCGCGTTTTAAAATGGCCCACGCGTGCCAAAAAAGGCCCAATTTACACACAAACTCGTCAAATAAACTACTATTATTTAACGAGTTCGTGTGTAATTTGGGCTTTTTTTGGCATGAGTGGACCAGTTTAAAACTCTCGTTTCACTCGAGTTTTAAACTGGTCCACTCATGCCAAAAAAAGCCCAAATTACACAAGAACGAGTTGAATACAACGTTTTTTTGTTCGATGAGCCCCCCAAAGGCTCCAAATCGCTGAAAATCATCAATTCATAATTGCAAAGATGCCAATTTTTTTTTTTTACGAACACGTATAGTGAATGATTACGCCCATCGAACGATATCCACCTCTCGGGCTAAAGTCCTCGAGCTGGATTCCGGGCGTAATCATCGTTGTAACGCCCTTGGTGCATAAATAGCTATTACAATATCTTAGTTACATTTGACTCGCTGCATGTGTATCGAAATTTTCAACATTTCACCTAGGTCCCAGCAGAGTGAAGTTTACGATGCGCATTTTTGATTAATCTAAATTTATTAATTATTTTTTTCAAAATTATCGGTATTTGCGAAATTTCCAATTGACTGTTGAGAGCGCTGTACTTTTTAGTATAAATATACAGAAAATCAAAGTTATAGCTTCAATAGTTGAATTAACAGAGCGTTAAATGTTACGGGAAACGTAGTTTTTCGGACTACACATCAACTACGTATAAAGGCCGTTTTCAAAGTTCGGTCATATTAAAAAAAGTTGTAGATGACCATTCCTTATGCCCCAAAATGTCCTCTATAAGATAGTATAGGTCTCATTTAGTTATACCTTGGAATCACTAAAAGTCATAATTTCAGTCCGATGTTACTCCACTACTAATTGGGCCGTGTCACGACACAGTTATTAAAGTTGCCGTTAACTACGCTCATGGTGATTCAAGTAATCATAAAACAATATACATATATTTATGCCACTTGCCAGAAAGAGATAAATTCGTAATTAAAGTCATGATTAAATTTAATAAGGGTGAAGTATGTACCATTTCTCGTGGTACATACAAAAGTTATATGTAATTACCGAGTCTAGGAGTAACGCTATCTCAAAATACAGGTAATCTTGCATTTTACGGTGGCAAATGTGTGTACATATGTGCAAACTTCATAATACATAATACTGATCCCTTGTTGTCGGATGTGCATAATGCTACCAGAACATAAAGAAAATTGCCCTATCAATAATATGAGAAAATTAATAATGAAACTTTGCGAAAATTGGGCATGCTAGGCGAAGGGATGAATTTTTTATAAGTCGACGCTTTGCCAACCATTGACGAATAGCTAATTCGCTTTCAAAATGTAAATTAGACAGGGTCCAATTTTCATTGGCAATTACTCCCGCATTTAAAATTAATTGGGGTTCAACAATTTGAACTGGGCGACTTGACAGCGTATTGCAATATTAAATAAAGTTAGCAAAGATCACTAATAGCTCAGTACAATATCATAATGTGCAACTGACTTGAGAGGAGAACTGACAACAATGCAACACATTTTCGCTGTATAATGTTCATTTCCACGCATGCGCACATTTGCCATCGTAAAATGCAAGATTGTCCAAAATACATTTCTTTGAAGATATGTAGTTTTCGTTGAACTTGTATCTTTTGTGTAATTATAATTATAAAATGATTTTTTACTAATTTTTATACGAAAAGCTGCAATTACATTTCTTCCACTAATTAACTCTTTAATTAAAAAAAAAAAACTGACCTGGTACATCTTGAGGCCTGCTGATTGGCTGGCTTACTATGGGTTGAGGAGGGCCTGTGTAGGTTTCAGGGAAGCTTTGGTAAGCTGGAGGCGGCAACCCCTGTTCTTGGGCATTATTAGTATAGAAGACTTGCGGCGACAGTGGATTGTCCTGTCCGTGAAGGGGTAAACCTTGTTTCGGCATATTTGTACTGATCACTTGCGGTGGTGGTAGCCCTCGTCCTTGATCATAATCATATCGATCAGGATGCTCAGGGCGACCGCCTCCTTCGGAATCCATCTCGTGCGACACTGAGCCTGCGTTTCTACGTTTTCGATACTAGAACTTTGCGTGGTTGTCATTTTTTACCAAACGTTTACAAACATACATTACTGAGAGAGATAGTGGGAACGGACGATCAACAGATGGACGGTTCAGTTTGCTAAAACACAACCAAAACTTTTTTCGGGTGCTTAAATCTGAATATTCAACGACAAATTTGCACTGCACCAGACATGCGAAAAATTGGTAAATACATATAATGATAAAGTGGGAGAATTGCTTTATGTAAACCGATACTAAACACTGATATAGTGATATCAGTGTTTAGTGTCGGTTTGCATAAAACGTTGATATCAATTTCCTATTTTCATCATCGTTCGTGTATAGTTGGTGATCTACATTGTTATATGTAACAGTTTCAGTCAAAACGACAAACAAGCCGAACGAGCTGCCGGGTATTGGAGAAAATCCAAAATCAGCTACCGCAAGATGGCGCTGCAAATTGAACGAAATAGGGAAAACAAAGAACAGCTGATTTCATTTGTATTTGGATTTAATTTGCCGGTAACAATTTTTGACATTTTACATTATAATAAATGGTTTAAAACAAATTGCAAGTTATAAGAACCACCAAGATCATCAGTTTGCGTTAATTTGTCTTCCAAGACCTTCGTCATTGCAACTTTCTGAACCGGCTCTCCAAGATTTATGTTTGTCTGTTGTGCTGTTTTTTCATTAACATCAACAGTTGGAGAAAATTGTCAGCATCAGCAGCGTCACCCAGATCATTTCCTGTTTCTTTTACACCAAAATTTATCCTTCACGAACTACAAAAAAACAACACTAGTTCGGTCAATAATAGTATATTATACACCAAGGTGAAGAAGTTCATGATTATAGCCATAGCGCCAAGATTAGAGCCCGAGGCGTGCCGAGGGTTCTAAGGCGTGAAGGCTATAAGGGACTTCTTCACCGTGGTTTATATACTATTTTTTTCACTACTAGATACGTTATAGTATATAACGGTATTAGGCCGATATGGGTTATATAACAGACATGGTTGAGGTATTGTAAAATCGAGGCGGAGCCGAGATTTTATAATCAACCGAGTCTGTTATATCCATATCGGCCGTATGTTGTTTTATAGTTTTCTTTATACCAATAATACTTAACATTTAACGATGATTTATTTGTAAGACTGACCTTTCTCTTTACTTCAAAAATTAAATTTAGTTGTCATCTGTGCCGTAACCGTAGCAACGGTAGCAAAAATAACGGCCTCGGTCTGATAATTTTGAATAACGGCCTAGTCTGTTATAGGTATCATATCAATCAAGCATTGAGTACTGATAAATCCTAATAACAGTATGGTATAAAGAAAAAACCCTTTCTGATAACACGTATCCCACCTCCACCCGGCGGCACGGCAATTTTGCCGGAGTACATACACTATTACTATCAAGTAATAGTGCAGTGCTTATCAACATAATTACCGGCGTCTCGCCTCCACATTTTGACTTTTTTGTGTTTTATGTTCTGTGTCAATGTTAAGGAACTTCCTCACGATGTGACATGAGTATAATAATATACCTTTTTGAATTTCAACTACCAATGTGTTATCTAAATCCAGAATTTTTAAATTTTTAAAAAGAGATTGCGGTACTATTCCCGTTGCTGAAATTACAAGTGGTAAAAGATTTCTCATAGGAACGGAGAGCTCTAAATATTTATTAATTTTTGTGTTATATGTCTGTGTTATACAGGGTGAGCAACAATAACTGTTACAGTTGGCAAAAAAAAATTTTACATAAAATTTTCAAGACTGTGAATTGTACCTATTTCGGTTTGTTTTATTGACATTATTGACAGCTGGTATACATTTCAAATTTAAACGTCTTGGTTTTTGTATTCTTTTATTAATAAAATGGTTTTCTCGTTGGAACATGACATAAAAGTCACCAAAAACCACTAGAATTTATTGCCAACTCAATCAGTACCTACTTGTTGCTCACACGGTATTATGTGAATTTGGAACAGCTATATCTAAAAGATATGCTTGCTTTTGTTGTTTATTTAAAATTATAATGTCTGGTCTGTTATGCTTAATATGAATGTCAGTTAAAACTGTTCTATCAAAATATAACTTGTAACTGTCATTTTCCAAACAACTTTCTGGTGTATAACTATAATGTGGTTGTGTATCTTTAATAAATTGAATTTAACAGCTAAATTCATGTGTATAATTTTAGCGAATATATCGTGACGTTTTTTATATTCGCTTTGAGCCAAAACGGTGCAAGAAGAAATGATGTGTTCTAATTATTAATCAAATTATTTTGTCTGATGCGACGATCCGAGTTCTCATTTTTCAACGGTTGCTATGAAAATCGTCTACGTTAACCAATGAAATCAACGAAAATCGTTCGTTGCTAAGTGACGGCTGTTCATTATTGACCTTGGCTAATAATGAAAAGGCAGAATATAACCTAAGGGAGTCCGTTTCGGCTCAGGGACGCGAGGGTCGCGGGTTCGATTCCGACCCAGGGCGAAATTTAAAATAATTTTAAAAAAAGCTATATTCTGTCTCGTGATTCGGAAGTCACGTTAAGCCATTGGTCCCGGTCTATTGAGTTGGTCACCATGCCCCTCATAGATTTGTAAACCAGTCCTAGACTGTGTAACAAATTTTTAATTTATTAACCTAGGGAGAGAAATTCTACTTCTGGGGTCGGTTCGAGAGTCAATAATGACGCCTTCTGAGACTAATAGTGAAAAAAATTTGTTATTATAGTACCTAAGAAGCGTTACCTATTAGTAGTTTGTCGACATTTTACGGTTTTATTGTGAGTACCCACTGGTAAATTCAAATTGTGAGACGGAATGGCTGTGAGTTTCAATTGTCTCACTTGACACCTTTTGCTGTTGTGTAAAAAGGTATAATCATCAAAGCTTCACAAACTTGCCCAAAGGTATAAAATCGGTTGGTAGAAAGTGCTTTGTAACCCCCAATAAAAATATTAATTATTATAATACCTGTTCACGTTAGGAAGAACAGCTGTGGTGCAAATGACTGACCTGTTACCATGACAACTCATATGAAAGTTAATGCCAAATGTGTGCGATTTGCACCACTAATGTTCAATCCAAAATGAACAGGTATCTATTACATGACGATTATTTCGGGGTTATTGAGATTTTTATTTACGGCTGAAAATTTTATTTAAAATCTGTCTGGCCATTTTAACCCCCCCGCCCCAATGTTGTTTTAGTTTTGTTTAATAAAGATACTTTACCTCTGCAAATTTACCGAGAATTTTCTTACCTATTGTAATGATTTATTTTATTACGTTTATTATTACAATCATTTTGATTTTAGTTGCATATTTATTTTTTCTATCAAGCACATCGGTTATTTCGATTGTGTATTATTTTATTGAAGATTCAACTCACATATTTAAATCAAAATTTCGTTAACGTCTATCCATCACTGTAACTCTTTCGTGATAGTTTTATACTGAACAAAATAAATTGGTGACTATTTTTGAAAGCAACTCTTTATAGTAACTAATAAATACCTACGTTTCACATTTTTAAAATAATGCGAATTGTGTCAATTTGTTGTAAAAATGCATAAATCGAGATTGGGAATGGCATCAACTTTGCAAATCAATGCGATGTTCAAGTCAATTGTTATATTACTACTAATTTTTTTTGGAGACATATGTATTATCCGTTACAAAACTAAAAAACCACCAACACTGGATTCTACCTAGAAAATACAACCGGCAACGTTGTATGCTTATAGTTGACTTTTGACATGGGGGAAATAGAACGCTTAAAATTAACAAATAGGCGCTTCTCGAAAGAAACAGCATGCAACAAAATTATATCTACAACATACCACGTGGTCTTGGTCCCAAAAAAAAAAAAAAAAACAGAAAGACAACAAACGTGGGATAAATTACCCGGGTGTATTAAAAAAACGTCGGATTCCCCACGGGGACACAAAATATCTACTCGGGACGGTAGGGTAATTGATTCAGATTTAACTTACAAATTTGGAAATATGGATCGCTCTTCGCACGGTGTGTTCGTTTCGAAAAACCAAACAAAAGTGACCTATCCCCCTTCAACCACGCGCGCGAGAGACCGCTTCACCCCCGCTATATTTCCGCTCTCACCGTTGCCAACTCCCCGAGATTACCAACCCCATCCCTTAGTTCCTAGCCTAGCCGCTAGTACCTTCACATTTGGCGCGCTCTCGTGGCGGTACCGGGAATTAAAATTTTAAATTTTAAACTGGGTCACTACAAGGTCTAGCTGGCCTCCTAGTAATATAAAAGTTACCATTAGGACATTTAGTGTAATTTTAATTTTACCAACTTAATTCAACAGGTGGTAGTTTTTAAATTTTGGCATGGCTAATACATAAATCATAAATATTTTTATAGTTTTACTAAAACGTCGGCCGTTACAAATCACATTTACTGCAATCGAATTAAATCAATAATTTTTAAATATAGAGACAGACAAACTCTAGGGTCTAAGTAATGACCAAAAATTTATGAAACAACCCTCGTATACCAAACTGTCCCAAATAGTTGCAGGCTAGATTTACGAGTTTATGACAGGTGATTATTCCCTTGCAGCGGGGTAGGCTCGATTCTTTTGCGGGCGACTGTACCTGCATTTAGAGGAACTCATATGCGCCGTTTTTTTGCAACTAACTACAATTGACAAACCAAAAGAAAAACAGTGTACCTAATAATTTTATAAATATTATTATTCGACCTTTTTGGAGACCGATTAGGTTACTATTTAGCGGCTTTTGGTAAAGAGTTTGAGCATTTAAAATACTAAAATATTTGTCCACCTCTTTAGTTTAAAATTTATAATTTAGATTGTAAATATGTTTCATTAAATAAAATTGTTCCCTATGGTCATTGATAAAAAAATTCACTGTATACTGGGTGCCCCAAAATTCGCAGAACAACTCAATGGGGCAATGTCAACTCATGTTAGAAAATAATGAGAAAAATAAAAAAAAATTCTATACCTCTTAAATTTGAAGATATGGGGCCTCAAAAGGTGCAGCTTTGATCTCATTTATTTTAAATATTAAAAAAGACTTTCGTTATTTGTCTTTTCCTAGCCATTGGCATAATAATTCTGAACGATTGTGATCAGGTTTGCAATTATTTTCTTCATTACTTCCAGCATTTCCAAATAGTAATTTTATGTCCGTTTTACCTAAAATAACGTACGGCAACATGGCTTTGATTTTTCTCCCCCATTTCCATGGATACAACAAAAATGAAATATTTGCAGACTATTGGGATACATAGAAATAAAAAAATCATTTATTAAAATTTAACATAAAATACTTAACATTTTTAATTTACAATGCGAAAATTTCCGATAATAATGCGGAATCTGGAAAAGTACCCCGAATGCTTGCAGCGTTTCCACGTTGAATGGCAAGGGAAATCCTCTCAAAAAGGAATTTCTTAGATTTTGAATCCCCTGATTCCGCGATAAGTCAGTCTCCGATGACATTAATGAAATCTATTGTTTCTTTGCACCAAGGGCCTAAGGTTTCAAAGGCTAAACCTTTAAATATGTAGTTTGACGAAATAATTGAACTATATTTGTTATGTTTGCGTTTGCAAGCCATTTCAGCGGCAAAACCTGAGACTTCAGATGTTTTCAATACGTAACTGCCTGCAAGTGTATCTACGACAGTAACGTCCCAAACCAAAGGTTGACCTTTATTCCACGGTACTAAAGTCATCCCATCTGGGCGTTTTCCGTCATCACGAGATAGTCCGTTTGGTTCTAAAGTTGAATTAACATGAATAGAAGTCAAAGACCGGTTGATAATATAATTAATTTCAGTGTGTCTTGAAAATCTACCACTGCTTTTGGAACAACTTAGACCGTGAATACCAATTTCATCAACTTTCGCATTGCATTTGCAAATATGAGGTGTACAAAGATTACAACCCAATCTTAAACCAATACAAACTTGGAAGGAAGTGTTATCTAAAAGAGTACCAATATTAGGAGAAGGTATTGCATGTAACCAAGATCCTGATTCTCTGCATTGCAAAGCCTTAAAACGAGCCAAGTCCCTAGATGAATTAAAGATTAAGTCATTGTCAATTATTCTTTTGATATTGATATTATCCCAATTCTTCTGAAATTGTGGAATTGTTGGTCTTTCGTTCTCATTTTCTACATCCCAGACTGCTAAAGCTTCATCATAATGGTGAATAATAAGCTCATTATCCTTTGAATTTAGTAATTGAGAAACAGGCTTTTTAACACCATAAACTGAAGATAGGAAAGCAGGGAGGCAAATATCGGAAATGCGGCGAATTCCCAGTCCACCAAATCTAATCGGTAAAGTGGACTGACACCATTGTAAATCAGTTAAACGTAAATTAAGTATTTTTTCTAAAGAACACTTTAAAGAAGAATCAATGGAATTAACGTAATTAGAAAATTTCCAAAAAGGAGTTGTTCTTAATAAAAAATTAAATTTTGGTATGAAAAGACAGTTCTTGATTAAGGTATAAGCTACGTGTCTGCTAAGAAATTCAGCTTTATTTATTTATTTATACATAGAATGTTTTTAAATGTTGCCACATTTAATGTAACATAGGTCCATATCTTCGACAAAAACGAAGATTGATTTTTTTAAACATTTTTACCTGATATTTTAATGCCTACTTAACAACGTACTGCTAAGTTGTTCCGCGAATTTTGGGGCACCCAGTGTATCTCGCACAAAAACATTATAATATTTATGGCACGCGAATCTATGAAAATCCTGATCAGTGCGACCTATTTTTTATAATTTCGCAAAAATTGCAGAGCACAAATTCATTGAAGACCCCCTGTAATAAAGAACGGCCGACAGCAATGAGCTGACCGAGCCCTCAATCATAAAAGTATTAGTACGTTATAAGGACCTGCATAAGTCGTTCTCACTAGCAGCAACGGCTCGTCAAGATCAAAACTGGGTAGGCACCAGCAATTTTTTTAAAGTACACTTGGTCAATTTTTTCACGTTTTTTTTTTGGACCTTGCACCAGTTCAACGGTGGTGATGGATATAATGCTTATTATTACAAAGGTGAGACGTAATTTCAAAATGTTCCACTTTTCCCTAACCTGGACGTTTTGAAAATGACAGTAACATTAACAAAACAATATCATGCATTGGGTTTATTATGGAAAATAAACGACAACTCTTGCTGGCACAAAAAAATTGCAATATCAATTAGACTTGATAATTTAACGATTTTCCCGTACGCTATTATTCTCTAAACTTTTCTATTTCTATTTTCCAAGCGGGGACTATTACGGGCGGGAACCGGGGCTTTTCAACGTGGTATGGCCGTTGCCGTAGGGTCTATTACGGTGGCAATGTTTTGTTTACCGAAAAGAACGAATTTACAAGCAAAAGCAATATGCTCTTTACTCTTATTGTGCTTCTCTAATGCACGCCCTAAATTGTTCAAATCAGAATACCCCGTTTTTGTCCACACTGTCTCATTATTAGTCACGAACAGAATAAAAAAAAAGTTTTTTAAGTAATTTACTGCCAACAAGCCAATCATATTTTCCGTACCTAGCACGAATTAGTAAATGCACTATTCTGTTTACCAGTAGTCTTTTTAACTGTTTAATGTACATAAAACTTATCTTCGTAGGAAAGTTTACAAAACCGGCATTTATTTATCAAAAAATCGACATTAACAGGAACGACAACCGCCTCTTGTTCTTGACTGGTACTTGCCATTGAGATCATTTTTATTAAATTGCTACTTACCATCACTAGCCTGCATAACCTAACTAAACCGCAATGTTTAACAACAACAACATTATAATTTCAACTTCTGTTCGAGGTCGAGCTGAAGGAACGCATGATTCACGCCCGCGCCGCTTCCCAACCTTTTCGACAAAACCATTGTGTCCGTTAATCGCTCATAGTCTCAATAATCATAATATAAAATAAAATTTTACGACTACAATGAAAATGACAAAACTACAGAGGCATTGCCTCGAGTTCCACTTTGCTAACACGCAGCAGAGATCACGCAGTAACCAATAACAATGTATGACGGGTTGATGGTATTCAGTTCTTTATTCTACCAACCACACAGCTTAGGCGGAAAAATGAAGTAGCAAATTTTACGGTGCCTCACTGCCTCTACGGTACGCTGAACGCTCTGAGTGTTCTGTGGTCTACGCTCTGCAGTCCGAAGCGAAGGCGCCGAATGCAAAACGCGCCAAATACAAAATACATAAGCAAATTAACACATGCAACAGTTATTCTTCGATAATAATTAATTCAGTGTAGGTACAAAATAAAAGTATACAAACAAAAATATTTTTATACTAAAAAAAATCAAAAATTATCTATTAAAAAAGATTTTGGTTAGTAAAGTATTTGGTGAGGCACTGCCTCACCTGCCTACCCAGAGAAGCCGCCCCTGCTCACTAGTCATAAACCATGTCTGAGCGGCAAAAGGCGCGTCGTCTTAAGTACGTTTGGTTGCCTATTTTCGGATTTATTTTTTGTAAATATCAAAAAAACTACGACAGTAAACGAAAAAAGAAAATGTCATTGACCTCCGTATTTTAATTATCTGTCAAATGAGTGTTTACTTACCGCGAAAAAACGTTCCACTACAAAAAAATCCGAAAAAAATGATTTCGCGTTTTTATTTAATTACAAATTAATTGTTATACTTTTTTTAAAAATAAAATGTCATTGACCACCGTTTAGGTGCCTACTAACCAACCAAAAGTCAAGCATTGCTTCAAAGTTGATTTTGTAGAAAAATTCCGAAAAAAATACCTCCATGTATTTATAGTTCTCCCAGAGCTGCAGCGATTTTATGGCTGGGCAATAGTAATTATTACGCCTGTTGAGATGCCGATAAGCGACATAAACAGACCCCTGTCAATCATCATTTTCGTTCTATACCTGTCAGTTTACAGGGTAGTACTTGGACGAATTTACAATTAGGGGTTGTAATTGCGGTTTAAACCTATTGTCGGTGTTGTTAACGTTTATACAATGGTACCCTGCCATAAAATCGCTGCAGCTCTGGGAGAACTATAGTATAGGCGCTACGTGAGGGATCGTGGAGCCTTAAGCTGCAAAGCATAAGGAATAGAGTGTAAGGATTAACACTTTTGGAGCGTTCATACACCGATTATAGTGTAATATTTGAACCAATCAGGAAGAGGGAAATTACTTTCTATTTTTTTCAAGTTTTCTGATAGTGACAAGTGATGGTTAAAAGTTGTGTCACGTGTTCGTGTTAGGTGTCAGAACTGTCAAAGTCACGTGGATCAGAGATTTTCAGAGTTGTATTCGTTGTATTGTTTATTAAGATAGGTGATAACATTAATAATTTAATAAGTAATGGATATTGATATTTCTAATAACAATTATCTGAATGATATGGTAGCAGTGTGGGGGCTATTACTTTGCACGCATGTGGATCTTAACATGAAAAATAAGAAGAGAAAAAGAAGACGTTTTAAAGTAAGGCCTATGAATCGAATGAGACATACAGTGGGCCAGTATGAATATTTAAGTAGTTTGCGTGGGAAAAATCTAATCAAACACAAGGCTACAATGGAAGGCACAGAAAGGAAAGATCTTCCCTTGTCTCTGGATTTTAAATCAACTTCTAATGTAAAATTGTAAACGCATGCGCGAACATCGTTTTTATTTTTGTCTATGAAACAACCATAAGTTTTGTCAAATCTGCTCATATTTGACCATAAATAACAAGATAATTAACCGGTTAATTAACATCATTCATAATTAACATGTTAATTTACAACACTAAGGCCCATATTCACCAACGCCAGTTAAAGTTAACTGTAGGTTAAAATATACGAAAACATTGTTGTAACACTAGGTAACTAAAGTAACGAAGTATTTTAACCTACAGTTAACGTTAACTGGCGTTGGTGAATAC
The DNA here is from genome assembly GCF_963966145.1 of Tenebrio molitor. NCBI lineage: Eukaryota > Metazoa > Arthropoda > Insecta > Coleoptera > Tenebrionidae > Tenebrio > Tenebrio molitor. The sequence continues at coordinate 33,075,517 of NC_091047.1, forward strand.
GGCCGTAACTCACCATAGCTTCAAACATAAAACTGTGGAAAAATAATTATTAAAATCAGTTTAGGGCGCTTTACCATTGCTTGGCCAACCACTAGGCAACAGCCTTAAATCAGAAATCTTAATAATGATAACCATTACAGTTTTATTTAAATACAACCCAAAGTTATTTAAATCCAAAAGCGAGATCTCATTTTTCCCGACTGCTACTATACTTACAGGTTTTTAAAATTTCCGTTAAAGTATGCAGGATTCATATTTCTGAACGCACCCACGTCCTCGTTCCTTCATCCTTCTTTTCTTTTGACAGTTGTCCACGTTTGACAGCTAACTTGTTTGCTTCGTAATGACTCGTTTAAATTCATGAAAATAAATTGAATAAGTGGAGTAAACTATAATTCCTACCATGGAATAATTTATTTAATTTGAATTTAGGACCCGGCGGAGTGCAACGAAGTCTCCAACGCCGAGCGATTAGCTCTGAATCGCTTCCACTATTTATTGATAAATAGTTACATTGTAATCCCTGATAAGTTATCATAATGTTAATGTTGTGTTTGTGGTGAACTCGACGGTCTAAGTTGTATCTATTGTGATCTGTATCGGATGCACGCACTGAGCGATGTAATGCCAAACATGTATAGGTTAAAAGTGCACAAAGGAATCTTCTGTTTCATCTTGCTCTTCAACCAGGTCATAGGTGAGTCCCCGGCACACCCTACGCATAAACCTGACTCATTTGTTAAAGGCAAGAGCTGCGACCCCAGCGACTTGGTGCGCCCGCAATGTCCCCAGACACAGCTTTGTGAAGAAACGACGGCTACTTGCCAGTGTCAGCCGGGCTTCAAGGCCCACAACGACACTTTTTGCGTCGAGGTAAACCCCCGAAATTCCCGAATGCCAACACCAAACACTTCGAGCCTTGTAGCTAGCCACAACAGTGGAGCCATCGTTGCGGGAATACTCATTCCACTATTTTTAATACTATTTGTGATATATGCAGTGTATGTTAGTAGGAAGTACAAGTTAGTGAGTTGGTTCAGGAGGAAGATCCACCAAAGAAATAACAACTATGACGAGTTTATGATAGGACAGGAGCAGGACTTGGAGGATGATCCCCCTTTACGCTAAATGTTACCATTCTAGTGCCATTTACTGCAGAGCTACACTGTTTTCACTTTTAACCAGAAGGATAGAGTCGCGACATGATTAGGTTGCCAACAGACGTGGAAATTCCTACTTTGCCATTAGTGTACGCCTATACCAAAGCTGATCTTATATTTGTAATCCTAATCAATAAATTAATTTATTATTATTGAAAAAATTTATTTCAATTTGTTACAGTTGACATCTAATATCTTTTGCGTTTCTTTGGAGAAGTAGACACAGCTGGTGGTAGCGGCAGTTTTAAAATCACTAAGTCCTTGTTTTTTCTGTGACTGCTAAAAGCTAACACTCTAGTTATTTCATGCAGTTTTTTGACACCTACTTTGACACTCTTTGAGAGCGCTTCTACATTTATTTGAAAATCCATCGCAATCATCGCCAACACGAGAATGTAACAGATTGTTTTGTCCCTGAGTGATATAGGTCTTCCCCTTAAAAGTGAAATGAAAGATTTGTCTCGACCCACTGATAAATATTTACCTTCCTGCACTGGTAGTGACTGAGAAATTGTCCAAAATGTGAGTGTTTACCTCACGCGAGGACTGACACACCACAAACCTCTTAGTTATGTATTTTGCAGGTGTCATTACATACTTCATTAAGTAGCCTATATATAGCAACAATTTGCACTTGTTTACATCACCTGATGAGTCTTGCAGTTCCCTCAGTTTGTCTTTGATCAACTCACTCATTCTAAAATTAATGTTAAACTTTTTTCCTCCAATATTCTTTGACTTACTCTATAGAATCTACATCTGATGATAAAACTTCGTTGGCCTCTTTTTCCAACGAGTCTAAAACAAAATCAGGCACAAGCTCACTTAAAATATAGACTTGTTCTACTGTTGAGGCATCTCTGTGGATTGTAGGTCTGTAAGCACTGTCATTCTCATTAGATTCAACCACAATTGACTCAGTTTCGTTCATCTTAATATCTGGAAAATACAAATCCAGCAAATGACTGAGCAAAATTATAAAAATCTACATACTAGCAACTGTTTGTTCCAATTGTTCTTTTATATTGTCTATATTCATCTTGAGGCGCTCCTTCTGTTCAGTGATTCTTTTAACCTTCTTGGAACCAAATGCTTTATTTAAATTATTCAGAGAAGTGTTAAAATCAAAAATGGTTCTGCTCTCTACAACATTATTTACTGTTGGGTTGAAATTATTTGTCATAGTAGTTTTATCCACAGCAATCAAACGGACCTACAAATGTGGCATTAAATGATGACAATATCAAGTTTAAATTCCAACTTTTCCTGTTTTTTTATTAAATGCTAACAGGAAGTGGTTGTTTGCATCCTTATCTTCTTCTCTGTTAATACTTCCTGTGTAAAGTGAATCTTCTGTGGCAGCAGCTACTATAGATGTTTTTTTATTTTTTCTATAGAGTCCTACCGGCATTCTTCTCTTTTCATCCTCTTCAAAGACATAATTTTGAAAATGTACTGTGAATTAGACGAATTTAGGCATTTAGAAATTTCTAAATTAAAAGATACCCACCAATTACTGGTCGAACTCCCTCTTCATTGTCTTCGACTTCCGATATTACTTGCACCATTTTAAGAAATTTCAACATATAGCAACACTCACATGCAGGTTTGTTTACACTATTTCACACCTAGATTTCACACATGTCACACATACACAATACCCAACGACAGAAACACAGCGTGTTTCCACTGCCAGTACTGCCACTCACTGTCACGGATGCTCACTGTGCTCTAACCATAGACTCTAACCTCAAACGCGTTACTTTATTTTGACGGTGGAGTAATGGTGGTATAGTTTGTCCAGCGAGAGATTAGTTGACATAAAAATCACTAAATTCTACGCAGAGAAAGTAGTACCTAGCGCGCGTAAAATTTGAAATATACCCAAGCAGTAACATTTTGTGCCCTGAAATTATGCTCTAATTAATGAAGTACCATAACGAATAAGAGATTAAATGAATGAAAATATTACAGTTGCAGTATTTTACACGAAGACGTGTAAAATAACTACTTGCGTCAAGAATATTTAAAAGTAAAACCTCAACCAACAAGATCGTTTATACAGTGCATTTTTTTTAACTGTTGCCATAGGGAATTGCATGGTAAAACTTATACCCCCTGTTAACTTTTGTTCTGATGAAAATATTCAAACATTTTTGGAACAAAGTTGGAAGATTTTTTAAACTATCGGATAGTTTACAATTCAATATCCTAAACTGTCGAAAAAGTTGTGAAAAATATTTTAAAGCGCGCCGGAATAATAGTACGTCGAGCGGTCGCCAGAATAGCGTCCCTGTCGGCTGTCGGGATCAGTCTTCTCTGGAAAAATTAATTAAAACTATTTTAAAGTAAGTTTTCAATAAAACGAATTTAAATGTTATTAATTTTATTTTTTAAACAATGAATCATGGGGTACCCGGTACCCTCCTAATTTTTTTGTTTTTATTTATAAAAGTGGCTATTATGGAAGCTTAAAGAGGGGGTGAAGGTGAATAAATAATTTAAGCACATACTAAATAATAACAATTAAAATATCTGCAATAAATTTGTTTGGGGCCTAATGGGGGCTCCAGGAATTGTTCGGAACCAAATGGGGCTCCTGGGTTTGCTCAGCCTAATGGAGGCTTCACTGGTTTGATTGTAGGCGCGCGTGAACTGACACACCGTATCGTTTTGTGTAAAACGTTTATTTACATTTATGTACAATTGTTTGGACCGTACGACCGTACTCGATGTGTGATATAAATGCCTTAGTGACTTCTGACTGTGACTGTTCTACCCTGAGTCCATCTCGGTACTGTCGTCTATCATCCGTGCTGTCGTCTGAAATCTCTGTCATTCACCCACGCAGGGGTGGTTCTCGTTCTGAAAGGAGGGGGGTGGCTCTACGCCCCGACAAAATTCAACAATTTAACACAATTAGCAGCAAAGAAAATTTTAAAAATGTACTCAAAATAATTATAACTAAATAAGATGCTCAAAATTTATTTCGACCATTAACTTCCACACACCTTTCAATTCTGGAATAAAAACTCCGTGAAGTTCTTGTTGCAATATTATTTCATATGGATGAAATTTCAAAGACTTTAAAGTTCTAATAATCGTGCTTTGTGAGACATTCAGTGTAGCCGCTATTACTCTTGTGCTTGTGTGTGGATTTTCAGTTACCTAATCAACAACGGCATTTTGAAAGTTAATATTTTTAGGGAGTGCACCCCTTACTCGTGGAAATTCTTTAACACTGCCAGTATCTTCAAACAGCTTTACAATTCATCTGATATTCATTTCGGAAAATTTATCATTTTCTTGACGGGCTTGAAGAATTCTTGCTGCGGCTCGATAGCACCGGTGACACTCTCCATACGTAAAAATAATATTAATTTCCTCTTGCTGTGAGAACAACATCTTGTATAAAAGATTATTTCAAAGATTTCACGAACTTTTTTACTTTGACGTTGTCAAATAATAAATTAATTATGGTTTTTTTTGTAAATCAGTAAGACGTGAAGTACTTTTTTACGTAAATACACACTGGTGAATGAAGTCTGAAAATTGTCTTTATTTAACATTAATTTATTGGTCAATAATAAGCACTAGGATGATTATTAGGCAGAAAATCTACACAGAAACATTTGACATGCATGTTAAAAGTTATAATTTTAGGAAATGCTGAAAATATTTTTTTTTCATTAATTTTTTTCTTGAATATTCCTCTTCTGTCCAGATCCTTGTTAATTTTTGTAGTGCCTATGTAAAGAGGGCAATGCAGCCTTTATTAAGACTAAATATCGTTGAGCAGTCATTTAAAATAACGAAGATATTCAAATATAAAGTTTAAGCAGACGCACCCTGTATTTTAGACAAAATAATTCATTAATATTGAAATTAACATAAACTTTAACTATGCCAAATCTCACACTCCTCCGTGCGCGCAATTTGCTTAAAAAGGGGTACAAAGGTAAATGTTACTGTCAATTTCATTCGTATGTGTTAGAGGTATTTTCATATTTGGTGGCCGAAACAAAAGACTGAGAAATGTCACAAAAATGTATTGTCAGTGTCAAATTTCTCATAAACGCCGTAAAAAGGAATGTCTAGGTAAATTTAAATTTTCGCTAAATAGATTGAAAAAACAAATTCTAAGGAAACCAATTTTTGTCAGTGCTTCAAAAGGAAAAGTTATTCTCATATAATCAAACGTATTACAAATTATTTCTCTAGTTCGACGATGAATAACTTTCTTATTGACAATTTGCTGCATTTCTGTCGCAACCACGAACGTCTTTGAGAAATTTGACACTGACAATACAAATTTGTAAAATTTCTCAGTCTTTTGTTTCCGCCACCAAATATGAAAATATCTCTATCTGTTTTACAAAACGTTTTCGAAAATGACTCATTTAACAGAAACACAACGTATATAAATTTTAATTTTGATTGGGTGCTGGGATAAAACTAAAACAGGGGGAATTTTTTCATAAACTTGCTTATTGTCAACAAGCTGGGGGATGGCAATTCAAACATTTAATTCCATAATTTTAAGTACTTACTAACACAGTTTTTGACTTGTTTTTCTTCGTTATAAAATTTATTTTTCCCAACTTTATTTTTTTTTTCTCAAAAATATCCTTATGTAAGGTAACAAAATTTTTATACTGGCATTTAGACAATTAAAAGGGCTATCAGAGTCAAGAAAAAAAATAGGGGGTTTCCATTTAAAAAAACTATTGATGACGTCATAACTCGAAAACAAATGACTGCTTGGAATTTTCTTTGGTACTAAAATATGTATTTTTATAAACTAAAATTGACCTGTCCAAAGATTTTTTTGAAAAATATTTTGTTTAATTTTTAAGGAATTTATTCCATACTTTTGCCGCTCACAACAATTAGAAAATTTTTATCTGGGCGCTTTGTTACCTGAAATAATAATTGATTCCAGGCGTGCCAAAAATAGGCCTGTTAGATGCATATTAAAAAAGAGCTATAATAGCAATGATTAATAACATGCAACTATTCCTAAATTACGCGTATTCAGCATTAATTAAATTAAAGGCCAGTTTGTAGAAAAAGAATTAAATATTTAATTCGAATTAAATTTTAATGCGCAATTAACCCATGAAACCGAGACTTCGATTGGTTGAATCTGATCACGTGTTCAGTTACTGGCCCTAAAACCTCTGCAATTTTTAGTATTTTATATTTTATATATTTTTTGGCAGACTATAATTAAATTTTATCGTCGTGTATAAAATTCTACATTTTTTTACAGCATTGTGGATTATATCTATCGGGCAAACAACGTTAAAAAAACCGCGATTTTTATTCTACCTCTGTGGTGGTGTGGAAAAGAATACATAACAAAGAATAGAACAGAGAAGTATTTGGCTAAAAGTAATAGCATCAGGTAGTAAAATGGAAATTAGCTTGGTGCAGAGAGAACTCGGCCGGCCCCTTGGTCCTAGTCCCAGCTCAACTAATGGGTGTTGTAAATCATGGGCTGCTGATATTGTTGGTTGCCATCATCACACTTTCGAATAATGAGTTTCGTTTTTTTTCCCTCGTAAGTCAGAATTTAACCGATTTCAAGAAAAACGAAGATTTCTCCACATTAGATTATACATTCATGATTACAATGAGCTAGTTTAGAACTCAAACAAGTTAAAAATGAGACCGCTACGAGTAATTTTGAAATTGCAATTGTTTAATCGTAACGACCAATTTATTGCCTTAATCGAAAAATCAATATTTCTCCTCATTTGATTAAGTCAAAAGGAACCGATAGAACCGTCGAGCAACTTTTCAACTTCAAATTTGAAGTTTTTAGGAGTAATTTGCGTTTACATTGGTTTAGTATAGGGCTACGATTTCGAGATGAGGACCCTTAAGTTATGGACATGTTGAAAATGATAAGGATTTTCGTGCGAAGCCGTTGTTCTTTCACCTTCCCACCATAAACGACTCGATGACACGGAATGCGGTGAAAATTAATTTGAGTTTTCGAAAAAATGGTAAATAGAAAAGTAATTTGTTTTAATAAGTTCTATTACCGTTTAATTTTCTTAACGTATTTCATAACACGCTGTATGGTGGGATGAAAAAAAATTAGAAAAACCCAAAGTGGCGGCAATTTGAGAAGGTGTCAAAGAAATCGGGCGCTTGGACATCTGAACGTCAGCGTCTTTACATTTTTGCCCTATTTTTAGAAGTACTCATCCGAAACAGAGATCAATGAAAAAGTGTTTGTAGCAATAGCCTAAATATCGAGCGATCAAATTAATTTGTAATCGAGTTATCCATGAATCCGAAAACGTATGTCGTCACTTGAACTCCACGCTCCAATAAACACAGCGCCAAACACAGGTTAAGTCGTTCAAAGAGCCAATTTCCGCCGATGAGGGCGCCACAAAACGGACGCTTCGCTAAAAATAATAATACGCAATATAGCAAAGAAAAACAACACTAAACACAAAAACGACGAACAATAAGGAAAAATGCACGAATTGTATTTCAAAGCGGCAAAAAACAAGGAGTTTTTTGACTTCAAATTTAAAATGTCATTTGAAGAAAAATTATCGGTGGCAAAAACTTTAAGATGAATAATATCCCCACTCTGCGGGGATCACTCAAACTACACTTTTGAACAGGCCGGTTATACAGTAGGTCGTGACTACTGCAATAAAAACGTGCAGAAACCCAAAACCCGTCGGACGAATCTTTATTTGGGTAAAGTCTAATTCCAGTTTAAGAAATAAACATTTTCAATAATAATTATCGATAATATCTGTTCACGTTGGAATGAACATCAGTGGTGCAAATGACCTGACCTGTTACTATGACTCATATGAAAGTTAATGCCAAATGTGTGTAGTGATTTGCACTACTGGTGTTCAATCCAACGTGAACAGGATATAGAAAGAGTACAAAAAAATTTAATCTATATTTTGATGGATTTCTTGCACTTGTTTTAGTAAATATTTAAGACTCTAGGGGCCGATTTCACCAACGCCAGTTAACGTTAACTGTAGGTTAAAATGCTTCGTTACTTTAGTTACCTATTGTTGTAACAATGTTTATGTCTATTTTAATCTGTAGTTAAATTTAACTCACGTTGGTGAAACCGGCCCTAGATGACAACAAATACACACCGCAAAACAATTTCTTAAATTATATAGCAAATGGTCTGCAAACATTTCGTATAAATGGATTAAATGAAATTTTAATGAAGATTTCAACCCTAGTTTGAATGATAATTAATTGTTGCACTGCTTGTGTTAATTTTTGTTGATTGTATGCAAGACATTGCAGAACCATCTCGTTTACCACATACTTTAGACCGAATCAATCAATGACTGTAACTCCTTATGTTGGTATGTGCAAAATGGATTTCACACAATTCATTCTCGAAAGGATAACAGAGAAAAAAAAATTAAGTGAAAGGTTTGAATTTTACATGTATAAACATATGTGATGCGACAATTGTTCTACGGTGTATATATTACTTCTATTGTATTTGAATATAACTTTAAAATGTTCCTCGTACACTGTTAAACGGTTCCCGTCATAATATTCTTTATATTCACATCGAAGGATCTGAAAGAATACTTTGTAAATGATTAAAGTCGCATTCAAGAACTCACTTTGAACAGATCTGCTCTCCTGGTATGTAAAATGGATTGCAGACGATATCGGCATATTCGGAATGTAATTTTCTAAACATCTATAAAAACAAGTCGCTTAATTTCATTAAAATATTTTTTGTTGGTACTTTACTCACTGATCTAATTTCATTGTCCCGTAGCGCCATATTTGTCGAATCTACAACGATAATGAACTTAATCTTTGTATTTGTAATGTATCCATACCTAAAACCCTTTAATGAATACCAACAAACAACGAATTTGGTATTTATAGTGGCGGCCGGGGAAAATGAGAATGACTTAAATCACTCTGGGCTGTATTCAAAAAAACTGTAATGGTTATCATTATAAAGATTTACGATAGGGCCAAATTTTTGCCTGTCACCACCTGCAAACAAAACCCTTCTTAAATCGTTCCTTCTAAGAACACAGGCATTCAAAGAAATCGGTCCCTGTCGTAAATCTTTATAATGATAACCATTACAGATTTATTTAAATACAGCCCAAAGTAATTTAAGTCATTCCCATTTTCCCCGGCCGCCACTATAATCTTGCATTTTAGGGATCTGAATCACTGCGCATGTGCCAAACTCGTGGCCTTCACTGTGCAAGCGTATGAACAATTGAACATGTCTAATTTAAGTCATGTTTAAATTTAATAAAGGTGTCGTGATACGGCCCACCGTATGTGAAGAATAAAAACAAGAGAAACGTGATAATAGTGTACAGTTGCGGCCGTTGAAAACTCAGACACTTTGACAACGCCAAACTTTTAGCTTTGTAAATGGTATTGAAAGTGATGTTTCTCAAAATGTCACTCAAACATTATCCACATTAATTTCTCTCGCAATGGCTCTTATACTCACACCGTCCTTCGGTCAAACACATTTTTGCAAATCAGATAATTGCGGCATTTCAAAAGTTACGCGCGATTCTGACCTAATATGTCAAATACTGACACTGACTTTATAATCCTTGATGAAAATCCTGTTTACGCTAATCAAATTTCGGAATTTATACAGAGCGTTTAAATCTTTCCTGAGTGAGATTTCAACGGCCGCAACTGTACCTATTTTGTGATTTTTGTGCTCGATTCTCGCCCATGCGCAGTACGCATTTATTCAGGTCCCTAAAATGCAAGATTACCACGAATTCTATTATTTAATCTTACACTTTGTGTGTTTCTAACGAGTAAAGCATTCCCAAGTAGAGTTCTCTGCTCTCATTGGCTGATTGACCTTTATTAGCCGGCGGATTCAATTTTTCCTCCACGATATCCAACGAAGATAGTACTTTGTACTGAAAGCTCAGTTCCTCGTCCGGGTTCAAACAACAAAAGTACTTGGGAGAGTTCTGGAAATATTTGAGGTCAGACGCACGACTTTATTTTAGTGGTAAAGCTACCAATTTGTGTGTTTACCGTCAGTTTGACATCAAAACAGTGACAATCGAGTGACCACTTTCACACGAGATAAAAATGTTGGTTGTGCATAATTAGATTAGACTGACTGTGGGGCCAGTACAGGTGGTTCGAAACACACAAATTGTTGCAAGTGAGTTGCTTACATCTTTCCCGATAATCGCCACACAAACCGCCATGTTGCCTCGTGTCGGATCACGGGGACCACGTTCGTACCGCAGCGATAAACTCGTGTTGAACTGAAGCGCCTCCACACGATGGACAATTTACACTCGGAGAGAAGCAACGAAAAAGCTTTCGTTCGTTTTGTCAACCTGACCGAAAGAACTATCGAAATTGTGTGGATCAACTTTACTGGGTCTTATGTTAGTTATCAACTGCTCGAGAAAGGGCGGTTCGTCGATGTGAACACTTATAAGAAGCACCCCTGGATCGCTATAGACCACCACACCAGAGACAGACTGCACATCGACAAAAAGTTCGTGTACTTCCCCAAGACGACAAGAGAATACTTACGAGAGCGACGCCCAGACAGGGAGTTTCCGATGGAGTTTGAGAGAAGAATTCCCGCGATTGTGACGATTCCGGTGTTCAGTTTACGACACACGTGTCTACTGGGCGTGAGAAATATGCTGAGGCGACCGGAAGATGTGGATTTTTTGGAGTTGCCCAAAAAAATTGAATGTGATCTCAAACAAGTGATAATTCAACGGAACAAAGAGATGTAATGAAAGCGTGAGCGGACTCAGTTTTATACGCATTTGTAATTGCATGCAAATGTTTAGATAAGAAGTTTTATACTCAAATGATACTTAAATATAGGCTTTATGTTGCTCTAAAATTGGAGATGTTTTGAAATGTCGAATCGCTGTAACATACACAAAATGTATTTAAGCAAGGATATTTTTTATTTACTAAAGCAATAAAAAGAAGTATGAATTTATGCAAATAAATCACTGAATCATAGAGTTAGAGTTTTATTTAATTAATTTTCTGTACTTCACAAAAATAACAATAGGAATTATTGACAGACACAAAACATTTATGTATCTGTACTACCCATTCCTCTTTCAAAGGAAATGAAATGACGTACCTACCTTAAAAATGAATCAATTTTTGATAAGAACTTGATAAGATTTATCTTGTTTTTATCATTTCCTTTAGATCAGTGGCGTTCTAGATAAAGATACTTTAGTGTTAGACAAAAGTAGTCCAGAAAAATGACTATTTTCCACATTTTCCTTTTCGTTTTTCTTCTGCATTTATCCAAATCGCAATCGGAATTCGGTCAACTAGAAGTCGTCTCGGATCTCCTACCTCAAGATTGTTTTGACCTAAACATGAATTACGATTCAGCTGACGGTCTGCCTCAATGTGTTGACTTCGGAACAACACAGAACGGTGAGTTTGTCATATATGTAACAAACACTCTTAAAACCACTTGGACCCGTAGAGGTTTGCACCACTTACTGGGGGGACACCAGGTACAAAGACATAATATCTAAGCCAACATGCGCAAAAGATGGTAAATTCGGTCCCAAGCAGTGTAAAGGGGATCGAAGGACTGGGAGGTGTTTCTGCTTTAGTGCCGAAGGAAAGAGAGTATTTGGACAGCAATGGTGGAGCAAAGCCGATAACATGACTTGCGGTAGTGCTCTTTTTTCCTAAAAAGAGAAATAGTTTTAATTTGAAGTTGTAGCTTGCAGTCGGAGAAAGGCAGACATGAATGACGAGTCCATCTACTTCAACAGTTTGCACTGTAACAGCATGGGCAATTACGAAACCTTGCAGTGCGACTTCGTAAGTGAGCAGTGTTGGTGCGTCGAAGAAATGACCGGAGAACTGACTTCGCCGGTGGTTCCAGAGAAGGCCAAATTTAAACTTGCTTGTTGTAAGAGGCACTAAACTATAATATAATTTGCACATCAACAACACGTTCAAATAACAGTGCTCTTTACTCAATCACAAACTACTTTTCAAGATATTATTTTACTGATTAAAAACAAATTTCAGTGCACACTTTGTTGCAAAATCCTATTAATAGCTTGCAGTTAACTATGAACTCGTCAAGATTTAACTCAAATTTGCAGACAACTCCCTCACCCTTGGTAGCCAATACCTTCGGCAGTGTGAGAGCCAGAAGTACGCTCAGAGTCGAATCGAGTACAAACTGAAACTGCACGGAACCAACGCCAAGTACGCGGACTTCGTTTGCGATGACGATGGCAGCTTCGGCGCTTACGCTATTTTTGACGGCGCGTAAGTCAACCTTCCACGTCCACCAGTCCGCGACTCTTAAACTGACCGCTTAGCTTGACGTACTTATTTGTTACATTCCAGGACCTTCTGCACATGGCGAGATAACACTAAAATCGGAACGTTTCAGGCGGGAGACGACCGCTCCACCGTAAATTGCAGTAAGTTGAGTGCTTTGAGCTTTCGCTGTTGCAAAAGTGTGTTTTAGATTGCGCCAGGGACTCGAAAATCTTCGAGGAGGTCGGGAACGTCCAAAATCAGAAATGTGATACTCAGGGGAATTATGTTGAGTATCAAAAGCCGGGATCGGTGGCCTATTGCGTTGACCTTGACGGATACAAGAAATCGAAAGCGGGAGATGCAGTGCTAAATTCAGAGAATTGTACTTCGTACTACGCTTATCATTAGACGTGTTATAAAAAAAACCCTAATGTTTATTATACAGGTGTCCCCAAAAAAAATGGGAACACGTACCTACTTTTTTTAAATAATTCTGATAGAGATTTTCATTCTGAAAACAACAATGTTATCACAAGTACATATAATCTCACATAAAAAAAAAAGTGTGTGCTTAAGACCGTACGACAGAAGTGAAAACTTCTATGATGTTCCTAATACCTGACTGAAGGAACCTATCCTCAGAGAGGTTGTCCTCAAGAAATATTGTTGAACAAGGTTGGTTTAACTTCTCTTATTAAAAGAAGAACAGAACATTCCGACTTGTTTCTATTTAAAGTTTTATATGGTGTTCAAGAATGTATTTCCCTTCTTCAACAAATTTCTATCAAAGTTCGCAGGAGTAACGCTAGAAACTCTAACACTACGCTACAACAAATAGATCCGGCGCGAAAGTATCAAATATTGGCTGTAACTTTTTAATTTGACAATTTATGAAAAAATGTTTAATATAAAAGTTGATTGGTATATTATCCTGCATCATATGGTCTTTCTAGTTTGTTCCTATCTTCTTTTGTTTCGCTGCTATGGCAACCAACTTTGGTTTTTTAAATAGCACCCATACATTTTTTGTGTGATTTTCAAACAAGCGTATCTTTCTGTATTCACAAATACAGTTTTGCCATTATGGGGAAAAAGAATTAAATTTAAAAAAAACAAAGGTGATAAAATTAACTTACTAAGTAATAAAATGCAATATCAAGAATGTTGACAATTTTTGTTGAACGTCATGCATGATAATAAACCAAACAATTTTTATATTAAGGATGAACTGGACTAACAATCTCAGCAAAAAGTTGCGGAATTCTTATAATGCTATGAAACGTTTATTACGAGAAATCAATGTTTAAAAAAACAGTTTTTAATTTTTGGAAACGAATTGTAACGAGTTGCAAGTAAATTTTGTGTTTATTTTCTTGATATTTAGATAATTACTTACATGTGATTTTACAATCTTTTGACTAAGACTGTACGTGAAAGTAAACAAAAGCACACTGAATTTCAATTTTCATTGATTTCTGTTAAAGTTCTTAACGTAACTGTAGTAAAACGTGCGATATGAGTGTAATCTTGCATACCGACGTCAATTATATGCATTTTGTTCACTTTTATTGAAATTAAAACAGATACATAACCTCAAAAACCGTGTTTTTCCACATATGATTAGCGATTACATGGAAAATCCTCGACCAACTTTTTTTGTAAATTTATTAGAAAATTCTACGATATCGATACTTTATGTGTGAAAAATTTAAGAAAAATTGGCCATTTTGAAATATGTTTTTTTATCACTTTTTATGCGACCATTGCTCGATTTCTCATAAGAACACGTGTAAAATATCCCGAAACTTTAGAAGGTAATAACTTTAAAATTCCTCGATCTATTTTTTTTAAATTTGGCACAGTACTTCAGAATGGATGAAAAGACTATTGTACCAATTTTAAGCAATTTTCGCCATTTTTCAATGTTACTCCAGTTCATCCTTAAACATTTTTTCATAATTTTTCAAATTAAAAAGTTACAGCGATTATTTGATACTTTTGTTTCACTCGGTATATTATTATGTATAAAGTTTTATAATGATGGGGATAACAAAATACAATAAAAAGATACATTAAATAAAAACGGACAAAAGCCAAATCAATGTATTGATGTTTAAAAAGTGCAACCTTTGTTAAATAGTAGGTACTTAGTTTATTTAACGAGTTTGTGTGTAAATTGCGATTTTTTTGGCATGAGTGCCAAAAAAGGCCCAATTTACACACGAACGAATTAAATACAACGTTTTTTGTTCGACGAGCCCCTTAAAGGCTCCAAATCGCTTAAAATCTTTAAAATTAGCTTGACGTTTCGTTTTGATAAGTTAAGACAAGTTGCTTTGTGAGACCTGTCAGCTAGAGCTAATCGTGAGTAAAAATGAATACCTTTGAAGAAATGACCGACATGCTACATGTCAGATCTGAACTCCATTCGCGGTACGGAAACAGCGTCAAATTCTTTGCGTAACAAATGCTCTAGCAACTTGATTTTATTCGCTTTTCCATTAAAATGTCTCAATTATTATTTATTAAACTTTAAACATTTTTATTTCTTCAAAAGTTTTCAAAAAACAAATAATATTTTTATATAGCAATGTTTAGAAAAATAGTGACTTTAAAAATAAGTAATGAAAAACATATGTCACAATTTAAAATAAGAAAGTTAAATATCACCCCACTTAAACTGCTTCTTTAAAAAATAAATATTATATGGCAGTTCATAGCCCCTTAAACGCCTTTTCATTTGATATATCGCTTATTGAAATCGGACAAGAAATAAAGTTGCTAGAGCATTTAAAAAAAAAATTGGATCACCTGTATAATCAATACCCCTTTTACCATTTGGTGTAGGGGTTCATTATTAATTTTACTTGTTTTATAAGTTATCTTAAATTATTTAACTATGGACAAATCCGGACCAGATTCTTTTATCTTGCGCTAGCTTTCTCGCTTTTCTCCAATTTAAGCCTCGTCTTTCCATAACTTTGGCAATTGTTCTGTTCCAAGACTCGGGCGGCCTTCCCCTTCCTTTTTTGGTGTTTATTCTTGCGTCCCATATTCTTCTGACTTGCCTTGTATCTGCCATTCTGGTTAGGTGTCCATACCATTTCGGTTGATTTTTCTCAATTGTTGGTTCCATTCCTAATTCTTCTCTTATGTCATCATTTCTTTTATGGTCTCTTTTTGTTATTCCTAGTGCTCTCCTGTGGTATTTCATTTCGATTGCTTGTATTCTGTTTTTTTGTCTCTTTGTTATTACCCAAGATTCACTTCCAAATGTCAATACTGGACGAAATATTGTTTGGTACACAGTCATTTTGGTCTTTCTGCTAATTTCTTTTTTTCCTATAAAAGTTTTGCCTAGTGAATGGTATAGTTTTGTCGCCGCCGATATCCTCTGGTTTATTTCTGTATCTTCCTTCCCCTTGTTGTTTATTGTGACTCCCAAATACTTGAATTCATTGACTTGTTCGATTTTTGTATCTTTAATTTCAATATCTACAGTTTTCTCTTCTTTTGTTATTTATTACCATTATTTTTGTCTTTGCTATGTTTATTTTCATCTGTTGTTCTGTCAATACTTTGTTCCATGTGTTGAGATTGTCTTGGAGTTCTTTCTCGGTAGACCCAAATACAAGATCGTCGGCAAAAGCACATCCAGAAATTTTAACTGTACTTACTTGCTTCACTTTTTCTTTGGTCTTTTTGATTATTTCGTCCATCATTATTATGAATAGTAGCGGGCTCAGCACTCCTCCTTGTCTAAGTCCATCTACGGTTATGAATTCCTTCGATCTGTTGTTTTTACTCCTGACATAGTTACCTACGGCTATTTTGATACAAACTTTTTGTAGCTGTTATAAGTTGTCGGTCTATTCCTTTTTTTTCTAAGCATTCCCATACTTTTCCCCTTGGTATCCTGTCGAACGCCTTTTCTAAATCTATGAATCCTAGGTTTGGTTCTGAGTTCTTCTGAATTGTTTTGTATAATATGCTCTCTTTGATTGTGAAGACGTGGTCTTGGATACTGTGGCCTTTCCTAAATCCGCTTTGTGAGTCTGTCATTTGTTCTTCTATTTCTCTTGTAAGTCTTTTTTCTAGTATCCTTTCGTACGTCTTTGCTACTACACTCAAAAGTGTGATACTTCTGTAGTTGTTGCAGTCTAATCTATCCCCTTTTTATATATTGGTATCATCAGTACTCCAATTTCCCAGTCGTGTGGAATTTTGCCTTCAGCCCATCTTTCCTGAATATCTCCAGTAATATTTGGGTGCCGTTTCCTCCTAAGTGTTTTATCATTTCTGGGGTGATTCCATCGTGTCCTGCTGCTTTTCCATTTTTTATACTTTTTATGGCTTCTTGTACTTCTGTTAATGTAATCTCGTTGTCGCTATTTCTCTCGTTATTTATTTCTGTTTTGTTCTTCCTTCCTTCTTTTACTGTTTTTTCTGTTGATTCTCTGTTTGGTTTTGTAGGGTTTAGTAGTTCTTCGAAGTGTTCCTTCCATCCTTCCATAATCTTATGCTCTTCTGTTAGTACTTCTCCTTCTTTGGTTTTAATGCTATTGATTATAGGCTGTTCTTGTTTCGCCGTTTTCAGATTTTTTAGTACACGGTAAAATAGTTTCTGGTTTTCATTTTTATTTTTTTCCATTTTTCTTCCAAAATCTTCCCAGGATTTCTGTTTTGCTTCTATTACTAAATTTTTCACCACTTCTCGTTGTCTTTTGTAACTCATATAGGACTCTCTTGTTCTTGTGTTTAAATATATTGCCCATTTGGTTTTCTTCTTCTTGATTTGTTTCTTAATTTCTTCATTCCACCAAGCTCTTTGTTTTTTATTTTTATTTATTACTACGGTTCCGCAAACTTTTCTGGCTCCTTCTTGTAGTATTGTTTTGAATGTTTGCCACGCTTCTTCTATGCCCATTTGTTCTTATTTTTCTTTTGTCTGTTCGATTTTTTGTTCTACATTATGACCTAAAATGGGTCAGTGACAGCACCGGGCTCTCAGGGGGTTTTTCGGGGCAAAGGGCGTGGGTTAGGATATGAGCGCCAGGCAACTTTTCTGAGCTGGTTTAGACTTGTCCAGCTGCCGGGACAAGTGCTCAGTTTTTACTCGTCGGAGGGAGTGGAAAGCAAATTCTTTCTGAACGTTAAAAAAATAAATTTATTCAGTGATCACTCCAAAAGCAGGTTTCAGTGATTTCGTACTAGTTCACACGAATGCGACAATGGTTCGCTTGTAACTATTTAATGAAAATTGGAAAATGTGGAACCAGTACTTTCAGATGGCCTTAATCCTAATTACTTGGTCGTAACCAGAAAAGCTTTTCCTTCACATGTGACCGAATCTTAAACTAAACAATGGCTTCTTCGACGAAATAAAAGGTATTTGTTCCTTGATGAAAACTTTCCGAACTTAAGCTTCCTTTTGATCGAGTTAACAAATGAAAGAAAATTTATGAAACCCAAGGTCAAGATTGGGGTATCACCTTGACGAATAATGAAAAATTGATCCTGATAAGAAAGTTTAAAATCGGTGAAGTTCCGAAAGGTTGAATTTGACAATATTTCTAAATTGACTTTGAAAATTGAATCTGACTGAAAAGGTTTTTACAAAAAATTCTTAATATAAGCAAAGTATTAAATAATGTTGAATGTACAAAAAATGATGAACGTGAGAAGCGGGAAATTCGAGGCGTTCCTTAAATTTTTACAATGCCGCAGTAAAAAAATGGCGACTTATGCCGGGTATGTTGTCTGCTCGTATAGCGTCCTTTTGAGTTGCGGTACGGTACGGTTCCTACATGATGGCGTCACGGCGTGACCTTGACGTTTTGTCTTAAACATTTGGCCGAAAAACGATATGTGGCTGACGGTACTGATGGCGATACGAATGACGATACGGGACTTCAGCGGCTATACGAACAATAGCCCTAAAGAACGATGATCCTAACGAAAGATGATCCTAACGAACGATCACCCTAAAGAACGATGATCCTGACGAACGATCACCCTAAAGAACGATGATACTGAAGATGTTCGCAGATGATTCCGATGCGCTTAGGACTCGCCGAGATACGACTACGCTTGCGACATCAGGCGCGGCATCACAGCGTGATCCTGACGTGTCCTCACAAAATGGACCATAAGCGAACGACGGTACGGAACTGGAAGAACGGTGATCGAACTCCACGAACTACTCCTTTCCGCTGAAAGGGGGTGCTCCACGATAAATTTTGAAGGAGGACTTTCCGGTACTCCTTCACGGTACGGTACGGTAACCTGGCTCGAACTATCTCTTTCCGCTGAAAGGGGCTGCTCTACGATAATTTGAAGGAGAACTTTCCGGTACGATACGGTAAACTGGCTCGAAGTACCCCTAATAGACGAAATTAATGATGCGAAATCGCTAATGAACGATAATTACCTCTATCTCACTAGATGACGAGGGGTCTCTCGATATCGGTAAAGCGGTAAAACGGTAATCGGTACGGTAAATCTTCGGGCTCTTCGACGGCCCCGAAGCCTGGCAGCGCCGGACGATAAGCACCATGGCGTCGGCAATCCGCTCTCGGGGATGATTGCGGATCCCGAACGCCACGCACGTAATTCGCAGCTCGCGACTTGCGGCACAGCCGCCCGCTCGGCGGTCGCCGACCGAGTCCCCTGATTTCCGCTCACGATAGGTTTTTTTATTACCCTCGTATCTAGGAGCGCAATACGAAATATCTGGACCTTATTTTCCGCTGCAATAAGGCGTCCCGGTAATTGCACGAACAGCGCATCTTGATGACTATTTCCGGTGGTACTACACGTGCGCGCTAAATGACAGATGGTCGATCATGGCGCCGGTTTGTTTACGTTGGATTTTCACCGACCGGGAAATTCACTGATGTTGAAGCGGTAATGTGTCGGTGAGTCCGCGCGTATCTCACGATAGATGGTAACGGCCATTTTCCGCAGGATCTCAAAAGGTTGAACACCACGAACCAAGGGAGAAGGTTGGGAAAAAGAAGAGAAGAAGATAACTTTCCGGCAAGTTACGGGAACAAAAGGGAATCGGAACTAACTTTGCCGTACGGTTACCCGAGCTGAGAAGAAGAAGAGAGGAATTGAAGGAAAAGGAGAGGAGAAAGAAGAAAAAAGAGAACGATAAAAAGATAGGCCGCAGCTAGACAGCCTAGAGGCGTAAAGCCACCTCAGCCTTAAATTTAGGGGCCAACGTGTGTTGTTCCAGCCGCCCCAAAAATGGCTGGCACAGTCTCTACAAAATGAAAACTCTAAATGAAACCGCGAAAGAAAATTCTGAACAAACGAAAACCGAAAGTGAAACTGAAAGCGAAACGATAAACAAAAAATGAATCCTGAACCGATAAACTAAAAAATGAACTGATTGACGACACAAACAAAACTGAATGATCTCGAAATGAGCGTTCCGAAAAAGGTTACGGCAGGGTGGGCTCGTCGCGTCGTCATGTGCCGTGCGTTATCTGCTAGCTCCAGGTCTTTGAGCAGCGATCTGATTGTCCCGCGAGCAAAAGTAGGACCTCTTGGCCTCCTACCCCGGCCAAACGAATAGTGGCATTTTGACATGCTACAACATATTCTTTATATTTTTCAGCTTGCTCTTTTTCTTGTAGCTTATACGTTTTTGTAGCTTCATGGCATGGTTTCGATTTATTCCTTGCTCTCTTTTCCGTATCTTGTTTCGTTCCGTCTGCTATTTTCGCTACTAACATGTAATGGTCGCTATAGATTTCAGGTCATCTTTGGACATTAGCGTCTTTTATCATTGTTCTTTTATCTTTTGTTCCTTTCTACTATTATACCGGGTGGGGCATCGTATACGCACACGCGAGAAATCGCGACTTCTAATTAAATAAAATTGGCGAAATTTTATATACCTGACTAATTATTGATAAGGTATATTTGAGAATTTTTAAAATTTTTTTTGTTAATAAATAAGGCCGTAACAGTTTTATTAGTTTTCTGAAATTAACTGTTAATTTACCTATAAAGTTTTTACACTAAATGAATCTGTATCTGCTAGCCCATCAAACCCTGATGGCATAATTACAAATTTTGACTTGGTTAGCTAAATAATTCGCTTTTTTATTTAAACGTAAACCAGACGGGTGATTTACGGCACAATGGTATAATTTCCCAACAAAAGTATAGCCGACCGTTTTAAACCTTTTTGCCATAAAATTGACAGTTTCCATTGTAGCCTAAATTTACGACAGCACAAGTGGCAGGTCATAAATAAAAATCATTTTGAAAGTTGAAATGTAAAACTGCCTTTAATTCAAAATCTAATTGGTATTTTTTTCCGTAGATTTCGTAAATAATTATAGGAAGTGAATCTGTATAGGTTAGTATAAAAATCAGAATTTGACTTTTTGGTTGAAATTTACATTTTAATTTTTTTTGGCTTTGTTTGTAAGTGAAAAATTATCAAAAAATTATGAAATGTACCTTACCAATAGCCAGGTAAGTCTGAAAAATTTCGACAATTTTATTTAATTAGAAGTCGCGATTTCTCGCGTGCGCGTATACGATGCCCCACCCGGTACAGGTGGTCCCGATATAACCTGCCAGAAGAAATCCAGTAATAGGTGACGATGAGTAGAACTCATACACAAAAAATGTTTCTAATAGAAGTCTTTTGGTTTTCGAGATAAAAATAATTGAAAATTTGGTCAAAATTTGCTGTACGCTAATGAGTTAATCGGTTTTAAAAAGGTAATTCTGGTTACTTGGCTGCAATTTCTTTAGCAACGGTACCTGTAACACCTATGACATTTGTCAAGTTTAATTTTAAATTTGCGAATCCTTCAAAAAGTTATGAAATTCACAAAACAAGAATACGCTGATTTGCATTTACTCTATGGCGAAATACGTTGTAATTCAAGACCGGCAAGGCGACCATACGGCGAACGTTTTCTTGAAGGAGTCCTTCCGTCCCGTTGTACTTTTGTGGAGCTACATCTGCATTTATGTGAGGTTGGTTCTGACTGATTCCAATACGATGGCGTCCCCGATCCTCCATTTAACTCCTCTGGATTTTAATTTTTGGGGCCACACGAAAGATTTGGTATACGAAGTTGAAATAAATCCAAAAGGCCAACTCCAGAAACGCGTAACAGACGCCGCGAACCACATTCGTAAAAACCCAGAAATGCTGAATTCTGTTTATGAAAATTGGTACCGGCGTACTCAAATGTGCTTAAATGCCAACAGAAGGCACACAGAACATTTATTATAAAATCATTTTTCTAGTCTAGTTTACCTTTCATTAGTTAGTAGATATTCTCAGTTAGAGTTGAAAGTACGAATATGTAAAGTGTAAATAAATTTATTCAATACATTATTTTGGCTATTTAACCACAATTAAGACGATACCCTTATTACACAGTTCTTCCACAATTTTGCACACACTACCTCTACATTTATTTACACATTGAAGAACACCACTTTATTTATTACTCATTCATCTCAGTCTACAAAATCAGCTTTTGCACCTAAATAAGCTGGTGAATTAACGCACACAGTGTACAGCGTTTTTAATAAATGTCATTAATTTGATTTAGTTTGTCAGATTTGAGATGTGTCATAAACGATTCAGGTACCTATGTTGCTTAGATACTGTCATCCTTACAAACACCAACAATTAATTCCTGAGTAGGTACGTATTTTTGTCGTCAGCAGCGTCGAATGGGTATGGATAGGGGTTAATTTATCCCCATCGTTTTGGACCTAATGAAAAGGGGTTTTTTGGAGTTGTTAGATCATTCTAATGACCCAGAATTTTTTTGGCAGCTTATATCGGGACCACTTGTATAACCTATAATTGATTTTTCTGATCGGCTTTGTAAACTTCTCTTGTTATTTTATTTATTTCTTTGCGTGTATAAGAGGTGTTTGCTATGATTAAGTCGTTTTCTATGCTATGTTCTATTAATCTCCGTCCATTACCATTTCTTATACAGGTGTCCCAGAACTCGCGGATCAAACTTACAGTGCGTTTTCCTTGGTGATAACTGAAAGCAATAGCGTTAAAAAAAAAGGACAGGGTATAATCGATTTTTTGTAATGAATAATTAAAGTTGACCAATCAGAAGGACGCTGCTAATTTGAATTTCACGTAAATTTAACCAATAGTTTGAATTGCCTAGCAACATAATTCTAGTAAGAATAGTATGGAATTTCAAGTAAATGTTTGGGCAACTGTGAAGATTTTGACAACGTCAAGTTATAATTTGATTCGAAATTGTCAAACTTCATATTGAAATCATGAATACAGCTGCAGAGTATTCCGAAATGCTCATACTTTATGGAGAGTGCGGGCGCAATGCACGTGAGGATGCAAGAGAATATGCAATACCTTTTCCACGACGTTTGCCATAACGTATTTCTACGGTTGGTGGATCCTGCTGGAGACACTGGATCCTTGGTGTCTACATGACAAGAAATTGGTGGTCCCCCGCGAGAAATTAGAACTCCAGAGACTGAAGATCCTGTTCTTCAGTCCTTTGATGACGACGGTAGAAGAAGTATATTTGAAGAACTATATTTACCGCGAACCTATCAATATTTTAGAAGAACTGAATGACCAAATTCACGAAGTACTGGCTACTGTTGTTCCTAATATGCTTAGACTGGCAAGGGAAAATTTAATAAAACGAGCTCGCCTATTCCTTCAGATGAAAGGTGGTCATTTTGAAAACTTGTTATAAATTATTCTTTTAATTTTGCATGTTTTTTATTTCATTTGTTGCATTCTACATCGTTTAAGTTATAAAATTTGATCTTAAATTTTTACTAATAATGATGCTAAAATAAATAGGTTAGTTCAATCCAGTTTTGTCATCTTTCTTTCAGAACTGCCACTATGCTTGATCTGTTGTTCAAAACCTACGTGTAACTCCAGCTTTTTTGCAATGTCAAGAATGTTCCTAAAAGCCTTTTCTTTCATTTCGACGATGACGAGTCCCGCTAGTGTAGTTGCGCTAATACGTTGCAGATGCAGAGTGTATGCACAGGAGTCAGGATAAATTTCTTGTGATTCCGATTCACTTCACAGGCCCTACAAATTTTACTTTTTACTAAGATTTTTAAGGTAGTAATATTACTCATTTTAAGCTACGTCGCCATTTTACCTTCCATCAACAAAAACAAAGGTTCAATTCATCATATTCCTCCCGTCAATTTCCCATACCCCTCAAGGTTACAATTGCTCTGGAAATTTTCACTCATAACAAACCATATTTCATTCATTGCCGGAAGAAGGAACTTCTAGCGTTCCCTGATTTAGATTCTATACATTTGTTAATCTGACTTTGGCGAAATTATCCCATTTTTGGTTATTTCAAAAGCAGCTGTCACTTTTGACGTCTGCTCCGACAAGTCGACCAGATAAATATTGAAAATAATTTTATGAATTATCGAATTATACGTTGCTTGGCAATTTAGGGTACTCAATTTTCTCATAAAGGGAAAATTAGATCGAGCTCTATTGGTCAATTTGATTAATTCATAACTAAAAAACTGTTCCACCCTGAATATTTTTCTAAACGTTTTTTACCTTCATTACCATCAAGGAATATACAGTTTAAATTTGATCCGCGAGTTCTGGGACACCTGTATTTTCTCCATGTTTTCCTATTACTTTCATTGTGGTATTATCCTTTTTTCCAACTCTTCCGTTTAGGTCTCCTATGACGAATACTGTTCCATTACTTTTTTCCACAGCTAAATTCATTTCTTCCCAGAATTTATCTTTTTCTTCTGTATTTTTCGTCTTCGTTTGGCCCATACGTTATTATTCTTGTTATTGGGTTTCCTCCATTCTTCGCCTCAACTTTTATTATTCTCTCTGATATGTATGTTCATCCTAGTATTTTCTTTCTCCATTTCTGGTTTATCAGGCAACCCACTCCCGCTTTTGCTCTTTCATTTGTCGGTACTCCGCTGTAAATTAGGTAATACCCGTTTCCTACTTCTATTGATCCTTGTCCTTTTTTCTTTGTTTCCGTGATTCCCAGAATCTACTTTTAATTTTTGGCATTCTTCTGTTAGTTCGTTCTCCTTTCCGCTTAGTCCTCTTATGTTCCATGTTGCCAATTTCCAATAATTCCTTGAGTTATCCTTATTTGGTGTTCCTTTTCCGTGCCGTGTCTTTTCCATTTTCTGATTTCCGTGTATATGTTTATCTAGTTTTTTGAATCTTGAGGTCTTTTGACTTGTTCTTTTTGTTCTTCTAGTTGGTATGTCTTGCTGTTCCATGTCCATATTTTTTCGTTTATTGTTAGTTTCTTGTAGCCGATTCTTACTTTATTCCCTTTTTCTTTTTCTGCATTTGCCTCTTCACGTATCCATCCTTGTATATCTCGTTCTTTTTTGGTGAGGTCATATTTACTCACTTGTCTTACGTACATTTCCTTATTGATTTTGTATACACTTTCAATCTCGACGTCTATCGCCAAGTTATTTTTCATCCACTCTTCTAGTTTTTTCTCCAACGTTTCATTTTTTTTTCTTTCTTCAATTCCATTCCATAAATTACTATGTTGTTCTTTTTCTGGTGTCTTTCCATTTGTTCTAGTTTATCTTTCATGTATTGCATTTTGGTCTTCATTTCATTGTTTTCTCTCTTTATCTCTTTGTTTTCTTCAGCGAGCTTGTCTAGTATCTCATGATATTTGTGGTTTTCTTTTCGGATCTCCTTCACTTCTTCCATGAGTTTTTGGATCATGTTTTTCAGGTCTTCCATTTCAGTGTCGCTTCTCTTTTTCATCGGCGGTGTTCTGACTGTCTTTTTGCTTTTCTTCTTTATGTCGTTGTTCTCTTCTTCCTCTCTTTGTCTTTTCTGGCTATCGTCTGTTGAATACCCTTCGACGTCACTTTCTTCTTGTTTCTTCATTTGATTTTATGCAGCACCTTCTACCGTTTTCTTGCTTTATGTGTGCCTATATCAGAGCAGTAAGGGGTTTTCTTCCGATTTCTTTCTTCGTACGAGAAAAAACTTATCTGCTTTTTTTGTTTCTTGCCGGTCACTTTGCGATAGAGTTCTGCTACCGATTTTTACAGTATATTTTACGTTTATTCGTTTGGTTCTTTGTTCCTTCCTCTAGTTTTTCCATTAACACTATCGTCTTTTATTACTTTCACTATCACCACTGTCTTTTGGCTTTTATTTCTGCTCGCAACGGCCAAATTTTTGGGTTGATTGCGGAACGAAAATCACCGTGTTTACTCAACTTTAATTCGACTACTTTTCCATAGTCATAATAACCCTTTGCAAAATGAGCTATATTAATTTATCAGTCTACCCAATCTCCTACCTGGTTTCTTATAGTTATTAAGGTATCAAGGGTGTTATAAGGTTGATAACCCGCGAGGTCGGCAGAGTGAAACACGAGGGCCTCCGGCCCCAGGGGAATACGCCGCCCGACGTGCATTCAAAACTTAATGTCCGACTCGTTTCGTGTGTTTTTGAATTGACAATGATTTGATTAATTTATACCTATCAGTCAAAATTTGGTCGTAATTAAGCAACGAAGACCTTATAACGCCCTAGAGCCTGTTATTTGAAGATAATGCCCTAGGGGATTATTTCTCTAATAACGTATCAGAAAACTGTGTCATTATCGTTCAATAATAACACAATAGGACATTAACATTTCTTAAATAATTTGTTATGAAGATTTGAAGAAAATAGCTATTTATGCACCAAGGGCGTTACAACGCCCGGAGAACGATGAATCCAGCTCGAGAGCTTTAGCCCGAGAGATGGATATCGTTCGATGGGCGTAATCATTCGGTGACGCCGTGGTGCATACAAGATTTTATTTTTCATTATACGTTTTCTTAAAAAAAAAAAAAAATGGCATCTTTGCAATTTTGAATTGATGAGGGCGTTATGAATTCATTACGCCCGCTTATCTATACAGTGTGGAAACTACTTATGGAATAAATTCAGTAATGTCGAAACTAATAACATTTGTAAAAAACGCTGACACCGGTCAATTTTTATTTCTGATAGTGCTTATTTTAAGTTGCTTCACTTGTTCATGACGTCATCCATTTTTGAGTTACGACGTCATCACCAATTTTTTTAAATGGGAACCCCCACTTTTTTCTTCTGTTTCTGATAGATCTTCCTACTACCTAAACGATGAATAAGAAAAATTGGTACATTATATAACAATTTTTTTGAGAAAATGACAAATTTTACTTCAAAAATTTGATGTAAATTTTGATGTAAAAATTTTAACTGACCTCAAACAAAAACAAACAAACATCTAAGCTTAACAATAAAATGTAACCCAAATGTTGAAATTGCCTCCCGCCAACTATTTGGCACTCACAGACACTTTGTACACTGCGCTCAATAATGTTAGGGCTGATTTGTTCCATTTCAGCGAAAATTCTCTGCCGTAAATCTTCTAAATTGTTTGGTCTATTGAAATAAATCTTCTATTTTAAATAAATCCATATAAAAGAATTTTTAAAGTGAAAATTAAATGAAATTTTTGAAGTAAAATTTGTCATTTTCTCAAAAAAATTGATATGTAAGGTACCAATTTTTTTCATTCATCGTTTAGCTAGTATGAAGGTCTATCAGAAAGAGAAGAAAAAAGTAGGGGTTGTCATTTAAAAAAAATGAGTGTGACGTCATAGCTCAAAAATGGATAACGTCATGAACAAGTGAAGCTACTTAAAATAAGCATTATAAGAAATCAAAATTGACCTGTTTCGACGTTTTCGACAAATGTCATTAGTTATGAAATTAGTGAATTTATTCCATAAGTAGTTTCCACACTGTATATTAATACGTGAAGGAAAACCTTTGTACCCCTTTTTAAGCAAATTGCGCGCACGGAGGCTTGTGAGATTTGGCATAGTTAAAGTTTATGTGGAGAAGGAGTGCAGAAAGATAAAATTTATGTATAATATACAGGGCGTCCCCAACAAAACAGACAAATCCATAGCTCTCTTATTTATTGGAGGATTTTAATTATCTATACACCAAATTAAATGGCTGTGAATAAGCTACAAAATGGCGTACTAAATTCACGTAAAACCCAAAGTGCTTCAAGGTTAAACTGTCAAAATATTTTTTTGAAATACGGACACATACTTTTTTTTAGTAATTCTGATAGAGATTTTTATTCTGAAAATAACAATGTATGACATGTGTAATCTCATATAAGAAAAAAAAATAACACTACATTCTGAAACAAATAACGAGCACCAAGCGAGAAGCTATCAAAATTCATTGCGTTACAATGTAATAAATTAACCAAATTAAGTCAGTTGGAAAAACAAATGACAAATATGTAATAACATTTGGGATTGCACGTACAGAGCGCAGTTTAAGCATCGACGATAGTTGCGTTTTTTAACTTTTTTTTTGTATTTTGGGTAGGTAAGTGTACATTTGTGATACACTGTTCTTTTTAGAATAAAAATCTCTATCAGAACTGTTAAAAAAATTATACCGGGTGTAGATTTGGTTTACGAGACATAGGATTTTACATGTAAAAATAAAGAGTTTCAATTATTGGCTCCCCTAACAATTTTATGGCAAAATAGTTAAAATGAAAGTTAGAGAGAATTAAAATTACTGTCTAATTCCAATCTTAGTTTTATTCTAACATCTTGTGGTACTGAAAGAAAAGCAAGAAAAGAGTTAACACAAAAATACTAAGAAGTACTACTAGGCATGAAATTTTATTTTTTTCTTTAAATGGTATTATGGAGAATCTTCTTTAAGAAACTTCCAAGCAACATTTGCTTCAGGTTTCTCAGACCGACCAATTTCAGCCGTAGAAACAATTCGGAGAATTGGAGAGAAGTTTGAACATCTAATGGAAGATACCTTTTCATTCGTCCTGTAGTCCTGTACGAGTTCATTTGAAGGGCAGATCAAAAGAAAATTAAATAATAGTGAAACCATCCGACAAATAATTTTAGAAGTCAAATTTCATTGCTTGTACTGCTTTTTAGTATTTTTGTCTTAACTCCTTTCTTGCTTTTCTTTCAGTACCACAAGATGTTAGAAAAAAACAAAGAGTGGAATTAGACAGTACTTTTAATTCTCTATAACTTTCATTTTAACCATTTTGCCATAAAATTATTAGGGGAGCCAATAATTGGATCTTCTTATTTTAACATGTAAAATCCTATGTCTCGTAAACCAATTCTACACCCGGTATGTTCGCATTTGAAAAAATGTTTTTTGACAGTTTAGCCCTGAAGCCCTTGGACCTATATGTTAGTTAGTATTGAAAGTTAATTGCACGTTTTACTGATCAGAAACTTAAATACAAAGGAAGCATTAGACTGTGGAACAAGAATATGCATCAAGTTTATGCATCGCAATGCTATTGATTGCGAAGTTTTAACTGGAACCGAACGCAATAAGAGAATTTTTATTCCACGTATAAATTTAACATATTCAGGTACTATTTTACCATTTAATTTTCAAAGAAGTCAATTTCCAATTATAGCTGCATTTGCGATGACAATAAATAAGTCCCAAAAACAAACATTCGAAAAAATTGTAACTTTATTGAAGCAGCCAGTTTTCAATTGTACGTCGCAGCAAGTGGAGTTCGATCATTCAATGGTTTGAAATTTTATATTTCCGAATATAACGGCCAAGGGCATTCAGCAAACGATGAAATTTTATCTTAAGTTCAATGGACAACATTTTATTTTTTTAACCGCCCGGTTTTTTTGTTTCAATAAAAAATATAGCTATAAAAAATACGAAACACGTGTTCTTTATTTAATTTTTGATTTTTTGTATTAATTTTTTATTTCAATTTTATACAGGGTGTCCCCCAAAAAAAAGACGAGTCCATAGCTCCCTTATTTATCGGAGGATTTTAATTATCTATACACCAAATCAAATGGTTGTTAGTAGGCTACAAAACGGCTTAATAAATTCACGTATAGCTGCAAGGGCTTCAAGACTAAACTGTCAAAAAAAATTTTTTCAAATGGGATTACATACTTTTTTTTCGTAATTCTGATTGAGATTTTAGTTCTGAAAACAACTATGTATCACAAGTATAACTTCACATAAAAAAAATAACACTAACTTTTGAAACAAATGACGAGCACCAAGCGAAAAGCTATCAAAATGCATTGCGTTACAATGTAATAACCAAATTAAGGTAGCTGGAAAAACAAATGACAAATAATAACATGTGGGATTGCGCAATATGCCGCCAATGTTTAGCGCAAAACATAGAACATAGACGATAGTAGCGATTTTTAATTTTTTTTTGTGGATTTTTGGTATTTAAGTGTATATTTGTGATATATTGTTGTTTTCAAAATAAAAATCTCTATCAGAATTACTAAAAAAAAATATGTAATCCTATTTGAAAAAAAATATTTTGACAGTTTACCTTTGAAGTCCATGGGGCTATACTTGAATTTATTAGGCCATTTTGTAGCCTATTAACAACCATTTAATTTGGTGTACAGATAATTAAAAGCTTCCGATAAATAACGGAGTTATGGACTCGTCTTCTTTTTTGGGGACACCCTGTATAATTTGAAAAAGATAGGCAAATTAACTGTGTAGCCTTGGTGAAACCTGGCCAGTGTAGCAATAAAAAACTTAAGGAAATGTCAAAAGCGCGTTATTGTTTTTTTGTAATATCTAGTTGTTAAAGGTGGCTTTCCGGACTGTTTGTCACCATGTAAACAACCTCATAACGGCCGGAGTCCGTTATAGGTGTCCGTTATGAGCGGGAGCGGCCGTTATGAATGACTAAATAACTATAGCAACGTAGATCTAAACTTTATTTTTCAACTTTTTTACAATTGGTACAATAATTAATGTTTAATGTTATGGGACACACCTTGAATTAATCGATATCCGTATGCCACTAGCAGATGTAGACGAGATCGAAGATGATGCTTCAGAATTTTAACACCAACACAAGCGCGATTTTGCAGGGAATAACGATGACTTCACTTGCTCTGCGGCCATCCGGACATCGGGAATATCTTGATCGCGATTTTTTATTCATTTCAGTCGTTTATTTTCAACGGAAAGTTAAGTGTTGAACAAATCTGACAAACAGCAGCAAATGGAGACAAGATCGAAGATGATGCTTCACTAACACAAGCGCGATTTTGCAGGCAATAACGATGACCTCACTTCCGGACATCGGGAATATCTTGATTGCGATTTTTTATTGATTTCATTCGTTATTTTCAACAGAAAGTTAAGCGTTGAACAAATCTGACAAACAACGTTGAAACAATTTTTTTTCACAAACAACGGTTGACATGACGACGTCCTCTGTACACTTATTATTCATTCGGTTTTTTCGATGGCGTTGAAAAAAATGTATTTAAAAAAGATAATTGTGAACGAATCATAGAGATATTACAAAAACTATTGTACAATACACGTCCGTTAGGGCCTTTACAGCCTCGCCAGTATTATTCGACTCGCTCTGCGAGCTCGTCTCACAAAATCTCTGGCTCGGCAGTAAAGGCTATCCTAACGGACTTCTACTGTAAAATACTATTTAAATATGGCATAGCCAAACTATACCTCATTTTTCCTATCGTTCGTATTTTTCAAATAACTTGAAAATTAGTGCATAGTGACGTATTTGTAAACGCTCGCAGCTGACGTCATAGAACAAAATTCAAAAAAATTATATGCGATAATTATAGAGGTATACTGTTTGATAAAAAAAAAACCTCAGTAACGTTCAAACTTAAAAATTTAATGAAAACGGTCGAATTTCGACCGCTGGGCGACCTCTAGTTCTTATTATGCCCTGTATTATTCCCCGGTTGTTATGGACATGTTTACGTATTTCGTATCCTAGGAGTTATCATGCAATTATACTAAAGTGAAAAATAAAAGATATTTATGCATTAATGGAGATATACTGACCGGCACAAACGACTCATAATTTCTTTAATAAATGATCTTGAAATTATATTTGTGTTTATTTTTCTTTATTGAAATTAAAATGGGATATTTTCAATGATCGGGAGTGCTATGGTCCCCAATTGTTTTGTTTAAATAAATTATTAGAAAATTTGCGCTACTTCGGTTGATTTACGTGTTAAAAGATTTAATTTGACAATACGAGATACTAATTCAAAATGTTATTCAAATTTTGGCAATTTTTCATAACATACATTTTTTTCTAAAAAATTACTTTTATTTTTTTTCATTAAAATTTTATTTGCTGTGTTTAATGTTTTGTTTGTCGGATATTCTTTGGCAAAGAATAACTTAAATAACAGTTATCATTACATATCAAAAAAAAAAATTCTACGACAATGAATTACTTAATTCAAAGTGAGTAATTTTTTGTGCCGGTCAATATTTTGAAACAATTGTCCTGTTAAGTGCCACTTTCAAAGACCTCCAAATCAGCAAATAAGTCCAATGGAGTTTTTTTTTACATTTTTCTCACGTTTACGGTAAGCTCTTTCTTAAAGACCCTTAACACTCAGGGATGCTTTTTAGCACAGACAAGACAGTGAGGTTGAGATTAGAGCCATCGATGTGTAAAACCTCGGGCAGATTCCATAGTATACACCTGAGCACCAAACTAGGTAGGTTCGGGTGAGGCACCTTTGGTTCACGACACGACGGCAATTGCCCTTGATCGGGCGCGTCCTTAGAGATGGCCGGTGCTAGCAACCAAATGCACAGATCATACGCCCGGTTCCCAGGCGCTGAAGGGACAATCGCAACGTATGGACTTGGGCTGTCGCGCTCACACGCTGGTATTGGCGGTCTTCTTCTGCGGAGACTGCGGGCGGGCTGTGGATTCTAAACTGCACTTGGGGCTGTTACAGGTGCTATCAGGACATACAATGCAACGCCAGAATGTAGCGCTCTGGAGGCTACGCTCCTGATTGGAACCTCGCGTCGTGATTGGGTTATGGGGGAAGAAACTCCTTAGTGATTGACTGTATTACCATTGACTCGTGACAGATGTGTCAGGTGTTATCATCTACATGTTTGTACCGTTTTTGTTGAACAAATCTTGATACCCGAGTGCGGACCTGTTCTTTGCCTTTTGACTGACTGAATAATGTGGAGGTAGGTCCTACTCTAAATTATCCTACGACCTTAGTTGGGGTTGCCTAATTTAATGTGTATTGACGAGACCGATGTATTAATTATTGGGTGGTATTTAACTGTTTACCAAATTTACTAAATTTATTCATACAAAAAAATACTTTCGTTTCCCAAAAATACTAAATGCTCACCAAAATTAAGACCATACATAATTCTAGAGCGATAACCAGATATTGACATCCTGCTAGTTTCTTATATTATTTGCTACTAAAAATAACTTTTGTTGCCTAAAAATGCTATATGTTCACCAAATTGTATTCCATATTTAATTCTGAAATGATAACCAGATAATTTTAATTTTTGTTAGTGTCTTATATTTATGCAGTAAAAAAAAACTCTTTGTCTCACAAAAATACTAAATGTTTACTATATTTTATAATTTATACTATATTCAATTTCAAATGGATACCCAGATTTCGGCGATGTCAAATTGCAGCGGGGATCGAAGGTTTTAAAATCCCAAGTACCAAACTGCAGCGCGCGGTTAGTTTGGGTGTTTGGGGCCTAATGGGGGCTCCAGGAATTTGTTTTGGTCTACGCCCCGACATTGGGTCTTAATAACCTAATGTAAACTGCAGCGCTTACAATCTTAATAAGGGGCGGCTTATCATTTAGAAATTTTCAGGTAGCACTGCACTTCTCAGTTCATTACGCAGATGTATCAAAGGTGTACAGTGGCGAGCACGGAATTTCGCACACATTGGACATTTCACTGACATAATTTTATTAAAATGAGATACGGCGGCAGTTTCGTGACAGTTTAGGTGAAACATCAGTAATGATCACATATATCATGATTAATTATAATGACTATAAAGCTTAGACTAGATAGTTTTTTTTAATGACATACAAATTGGTGTGCGAAATTCCGTGCTCCCCACTGTACATGTTGCTCTTGAATCGATTCAAATTAAAATTAATCGAAATCAGGATTTTCTTCCGGTGAATGACAAAAGAAAAACATTATAATTTTTTTTTGCCACAAAAATTTGAAATTTTTGTCAACATCGTCACAAATTTACGCGGACAGTATGTTTTCACACTGTACAAAAATTTTTAAACAATTATTTACTGTTCACCGATATAAAAATGTACATTATGTGCCCCCTTCGTCTCGATTTTTCAAACTCTTTCTCGATTCTGTTACTTATAATGCACTTCCTAACCTTATATCCCAATATACTATTAAAATCGTTCTACTGAAAAATGAGGGTTTTTGTGATGTGTCACTTTTTTTGTGCACCAACGATATTTCTGTTTTTCAATTTACGTATAAATAAATATCGGGTGTTCAAATGAAAACATGGGCTGGGGAGGCGTTGGAAACCGTCAATTGTTGTGCTTTTTTAAAGCGTAGATTAATTGGAGCATGTTGACAGCTAACCTAAAATTTAGAGCCAAAAAAGAGTTTCTTTTTTTTCTTTCAATGTTTTACATTAAAAATAGAGTAACTTAACGATTCGTATTCTCGAAGCAAATATCTAAGGGCACCCTTTGCTGAAAGCAAACATGTTCAATTATGTCCCGATTAAACATAATTAAATGTCATTCGTGTCAAACGGCGGGAAATTCAAACTTTACACTGTTCTAAACGGTTTAATTTTTCCAACGCCTACTCAGCCCAGGATTTCATTTGAACGCGCGATATAATTTACCTTCCAATGATTTCGAAGAAAATTTTGTTTCCCCTTACTATTCTCTTTTCCGAAAATTGCAGACTTTGCAGATGTTTAATTAGTTACCTCCTTAAAAGTCGGAGGTAAGGGATAGTTATTATATATTGATAATCGTCTACCTGCCCACTCCC
The DNA here is from genome assembly GCF_963966145.1 of Tenebrio molitor. Lineage (NCBI taxonomy): Eukaryota > Metazoa > Arthropoda > Insecta > Coleoptera > Tenebrionidae > Tenebrio > Tenebrio molitor. Next base: position 33,109,946 of record NC_091047.1, read on the forward strand.
TGGGGGGTAAAATGACAAGCGCTGCTATTTACTTATTTGAAAATCAGTACCTGCTTCCCCTAAAAGTTTAAGACTTGACCGCCGCTGCAATTTGATACTGCCCCCCAGATTTAGACTTCTTATTAGCCTCTCATACAGAGTGTCTCATAATTAAAGAATTTCGACTCCAAAGCGTTGAAGTAAGTAAGAACTTGTTGAAAAAAGTTTTGAAAATTTCTTAAGATGATTATAACTCTTCTAACTTTGTTCAATACAGCAACCGCATTCCTTACCTTATAATTTTCAGATCAAAGCGTTGCTAAGATATGTACAAAAATATGCCTAGGTTGATACCAGTTCGAATTATCCGTATCCAAGATTACAAAACAATAATCCAACCCAATTGCCGTCTCTTTTTGAACAAAAATTAAATATTTTTTTATTCCGCGATAACGCTATACTACTTTTCTAAGACAATTTTTTGCATCATAATTTTCTCACGATAAATAAAAATAAACGGCAAACATTCCTAGTTTCTATTTGAAGAAAATTTGATGCAAACTCTACACCTTCAATATCTTTGTAAGGAGGGGTCGCCCGAATTTTATATAGTACATATAGCAATTGTAAGAAAAATCTATGTTTTATTAGGTCTCCTCTCAATAAGGACATACAGTGAGTTTTTTTTAAGACTGGCCATAGGGTTTTACATGCTAATTTTTCAACCCCCTGTTAACTTTTGTTCGGATAAAAATATTCAAACCATTTTTGGAACAAAGTTGGAAGATTTGTAAACTATCGGATAGATTACAATTTAATATCCCAAACTGTCGAAAAAGTTGTGAAAAAAAAAATTTTTTTAGGGCGCCGAAATAATGGTACGTCGAGCGGCCGCCCGAGTAGCGCCATTGTTGGCTCAACCAGCACCTGACGATTTCCACTTTTGGACGCTTTCGGCGCGCTAAAAAATATTTTTTTCACAACTTTTTCGACAGTTTGGGATATTGAATTGTAATCTATCCGATAGTTTAAAAAATGTTCCAACTTTGTTCCAAAAATGGTTTGAATATTTTCATCGGAACAAAAGTTAACGGGGGGTTGAAAAATTAGCATGTAAAACCCTATGGCCAGTCTTAAAAAAAACTCACTGTAGAATGCAAAATAATTTCGCAATCGAGTATCAGCCAACGTTTTTTCGAAAAGTGCACAACTCCACATTAGCGGAAAGTCAAAAAAAAAATTTCTCCCTACCGGTTAGAAATGTAGGCTGTGGATACCTCATTTGAGGTGAGAAAATTCAACTTTCTCGCTAAGGTAAGAAAGTTAATCATGAAATGTTTATGGTAAAACTGTACCAAAATACAAATGTCAAAAGTGTCAAAAGTAAAATAAGTTATTGATAAATGAAAGCCAATTCAATGAAGTAAGTTGGTAGGTCAATCATATAATCTGGAAAATAAACAGATAAGCTAGGTAGGTACATTACTTTACCCTGTTTATATCAAATTTTCGAACAAACCTCAAATCTTCAAATGCGATGACAAGTTAATTAAACAAATAACACAGCCTACTATTCAATTCTCAAAATTTTCGTTTTAATCACGAATATAACCATCTTTTTTGACTTTTTTCAACAAAGTTGTGCCGGTAGGGAAAAAAATTGTATTCAAACCTTGTTAAGAAAGTGTCCTTGCAGACCTTAGGCACTTACAAACCTCGTCTACGACTCGGTTTATAATCTTTGCCTGCGGTCTGCAAGAAACCACTTTCTTACCTTGGTTTGAAATATACTATTGTCTACAATTATCTTGATGTTTTAAATTTGGAATGCTTTGACCAACTAATAATGATAGCAACCGTCAAACAAACGATGTATCTTCTAATTTTGTAAGGTGTGGTTGCGATTTTGGGAGAATTACTGGTGTTTAATAAAAGAAAGAAGAAAAAACAAACAAACCGTGCTTTTGGAAATTGGAACGCTCTACCAAGTTTGATTGTTAATGCTGAAAATGTTAGCCAGTTTAAAAAACGTTATGATCAACACAAGGGGAATCATGACTAAAATTTGAATACGAGTATACCAGCCTCCGCTTTAGTTCATCCGACAATACCGATTAATTAAATTTTACTTTTTAATTGCTTAAACAAAAAATTGCGTAAAAGGTTTGCCTCCGCAATTTAACTTAATTTAATAATAATAATAATAATAATAATAAAACAAAAATGAGTTCCGAAATTGATGAAGATGATCTGCCTTTGGATGATTTAGAAACGGCACGAAGTGAACGTGTCTGAAAGTGTGATACTGGCCTATTTGGAATATAAAGCTAAGAAATTGAGAAATTGTGACCTCTTCTTTAATCAAAAATTGCTGAACGTAAAAGTCTTTTTTGTTCTAGATTGTATAGTCCGGACAAAATAAATGTGAATCCTGACTTTATTAAGTCTAATTATTTAACAACATGTTCAAATCAATATGTAAAGAAAACAATAACAAAGATTTATGATGGGAAACAGATGGTTATCCACCACCAAAGTTGCAGGTAGAGTTTCGAAAACTCGCTGTATTTATATACCTGCCCCTTTTCAAGAACGACCTACCATAAATCTTTATTATCGTTATCATGTTATTAAATAATTTGAGAGGATTCACATTTATTTTGTCCGGACTATAAATCCAGTGAACAAAAAACAGTCATTTTGACAACCGATTTTGGTCATAAAATGTCAACATTTTTTATCAGTTTTCGAAAAAGTAGTTTTTTTGAGCAAGTGCTTAATATAAATGGATAGCGTGAATATTTATATTTGCAGTAAAGGCGCGTAATGTGAGCGTTCCACATTTGGTGAACATTTAGTAAAATCGGTAAACATATAGCATTTAGAATGCAAGCAACAGTAAAACAATACGAAACATTGCTATTTTGGTGACACTGTTCTCATTTTCCAAAGTATCATTATTTGATGTCCACTAAGAATTTTTGATGTTAATTTAATTTTTTGGAGGACAGCGCTAGGGGTGTATAATTTAATTTGGTGAACATTATATTAATACCCTTAATTATTACATAATAAGCGATTACGGCCTCTGGGCAAAATCGTAGTTTTACCACAATTCAGAATTAAGTTGCAGCTCTTCAGCATTTTGTTTCTTTTCAATATCCCTTGCTGACTATATTTACTTGCGGGGAGAGCATGTTCAGCACATTCTTAATATACGATCATGGTGCAACTTTTTTCCCCCAGAACGATAGCTTCAGGTAGTTCTTCATTAATTTCTTTATTTTATCAGGTACTTATCTCCAAACGTTGTTTATTGTTCCGACCAACGACCTTTTTTGTCTCGCAAATTATTCGCAAAAAAAGAAATTATCAGCTGATACGATTTACAAAATATTTTTATTATTTCCTTTATTAATGATTAATTTAGTACCAAAAGGCATTGCTATTAGGTCAGTATCATTTGGACTTGAAGAAGTATATACAGCTCGTCAAATCTTAGATGGTTGCTAAGGATGCACAGAAGAGGGAGTGCGATGCAAGGGGCGGCATGAAACTCCGCACAGGTCCCTAACCAGCGGGGTGTCATAAAATTATGGTTGATAATCCCAAAACGAAACTCCGCACCGGTCGGGCACAGGTAATCTGGACGAACGGCGCAGCGCCCGGTAGGTCATCCTTAGAATGGTTTTTGGAAAAATTATAAGATTTTAAGATTTTTAAGCGTTTTTGAACTATTTTAAACTTCTTCCTTAGTTTTAAGTGAGCCGTTTGTTTTAAAAGATGTATCCCATACGTGAAATCACTAGTCAACGAGGTAAAACACAAATTATGTGTGAAAATTACATGTTTATTTTCCATCATGTGCTTGGTTTCAGTGAATCCCGCTGGAGGTGTATAAATAAAACCTGCAAAGCGTTTATACTTACTGTTGGTGAAGGAAGTGAAAGAATATTCTCTTGGGGAAAATTTTCACATTACCTGTCCTTCGTGCGGAGTTTAGTGCACCCAAAATGGGCAAATTTTTGGAACGTGCGGAGATTCATGCACCTTTAATCCTTTTACCTGCATCGGTGCGGAGTTTCGAATCGCCCGATGCAAGATGTGGAACAGAGATGCGACAAGGTGAAGCGGTAAAGTGGAGTATAATTCTGAAAAGTACACTCAGATACAGAAATCGACTTGTTTTAAATCCGCGTTGTCGACGAGATTTTAATCCTGTAGCTGTAATCTTCTAGTCAACAGTTCAGTGCCAATTACGATATTAGCCAACGAACAATTTTACGACTCTTCAAAAGGGAAAAATACCATTGGTGCATGAGTTGTCAGAAGACGATCCAGATAGAAGAACTGAGTTTTGTGACTCAATGATGATGCGTTTGTTCGCAGAATAGTTTTTTCGGATGAGGCAACTTTTTGTCTTAATGGATCGGTCAATAGACAAAACTGTCGTTACTGGGCAAGATAAAATCCCCATTGGATGCAGGAGGTCCTTACACAACATTCTGTGAAATTAAACGTCTGGGCAGCTACTGTTGGTGATCACATTATCGGGCCATACTATCTTGAAGGAGCACGGTATTTAGAATTTCTTCAAAATGTAGTTTTTCCCCGACCATCTGAGCTATGTATTTTCGAATAACGTTAATCCTAACTTAATCAAAGAAAATATTTGGTTCCAACAAGACGGTGCTCCTCCATATTATGCAGTCGATTTTAGAGCATACCTACAAAATCATTTTCCCAATAGGTGGATTGGTAGGCGAGGTCCTATGGAGTGACCAGCTCGATCTCCTGATTTGACGCCAATTAATTACTTCCTATGGGGATACCTAAGGACTAAAGTATATCACAATCGATCACAGAACTTGGAAGAGTTAAAAGAACGAATCAGATTAGAAACCAGCCTAATCACTCGCGAAGTTCTTCATAATGTGCAACAGGAGTTTTTTTTTATCGCCTTGCATATTGTCAAGAAGTGGTGGGCATTTTGAGCACATCATAAATTAAATTTTAGAGTTAATAATTGTTACTTGCTAGTTAACAAAGAAAAAAATAAAAATATTTTTTAAATTTTCAATAATTTTTTTCTCAAGTTTTTTTAAATGTAAGGGGTTAAAATTTTTATACTGTCATGTTGGCAGTTAAAAGACCTATCAAAATGATGACGAATAAATATCGGTTGCTATAGTCCATTTTTTAATTATAGTCCGATGTATCAATTAAAAAACAGAACAACTGTCATATTGCTATCTCTTTTCAACATAATGTAAACAAACTATTGAATTCTTGTACGTATTGTATTAAGCGTGTCCCACTATGCATCTCGCTTTAGCATGTGTGATTCGAGCAAGACACGAGTTAGACGTTTATCACATTAGCGACGTCAAATTCTTTTGCTTGAAATGTCCTTCGTATGATGGGAACGAAAAGCATGTGGACAGATTCATTTACAGAATTTGTAAATTGCAAAAATAATATTGGAATTGCGCGGAAACTTGCAAGACTGGAAGTTAACAGGTAAGTGGGTAAACTAATTCATGGCGTTGCCGAAACAAAATCTAGGAAGAAAGAAAGACAGTCTAAACGTGGTTGTTTAGTGCTGTTTTCAACAATTTTTAATATATCTGACCTATTAGTTGATAAGTATGTAAATAGTTATCAAAAGAGTTCTGAAGGGAGCGGTTTTTTGAAAGACATAATTAAAACGGAGGAATGAATTTGCAGAAAAACCAACAAAGCACGAAAGAACACAACTCAAAATCTTAAAAATTGAAATTTGTTATATCTGTCTCATGTTGCCTAAATAAATTTTCAAATATTGGTAGAACCATGCACTGCTGTCAAATGTCGAAAGCAGACGCAGGTCATGTCGACTTCTTGATTCGGACTAAGCTCATCGGACTATAATAAAAAAATGGACTATATTTAAAAAAATAGATGATGACGTCATTACTTTGACAAGCAACACCCTGTATAAAAAAATATTACGTCAATAAACGTGAAATTGAAATTAAAAATCGACCTGTTTTAGTTCTTTTTTCAAAACTCAACAGTTTATGATTTATTGAATTGTTGCATTACTTTTGCCTCTCTCTGTATAATCTCAAGGAAAAGGAAAAACAGCGAATTTAGTTTAATAGACTTTAAACCTTCGAGCTGTAGAGTACAATGTGTCAGGTGGGTTCTTTGTAATGACACAGATCACCATTTAATAATATTAATTCCTTTATTTCAGGTTTCATAATAATTGTAAATTATTAAATTGCACTTATTTTAATACATATTGCGAAGAGCAAATTAAAGAAAAAAGTTACAATTAAAGACTAGATTAACAGCATAAAATACAACATTAAACAATAACAAGAGCAGTCTAAAAATGGAGGGAATGAAACGATATAATAAACATCTTGCATATAACAAGTGAGTAATACTTTTGAAAAACTATTACTCACGCGGCACTCTCTGATCGAAATTTAAATTGCTATACCACGCCTAATTCCATTAAAAAAGTATTTTAATTAGTAGTTAAAAAATTAACCGAATCTCTATTAGTTACGAGGGAGTTACCATAATTATCATTAATTCGTACTTTTATCAAAATTACATAAAAAAACTCGCGCCTCTGACCTTACGAGTACACCCTAAATTTATTTATTTAAATCGTGGCAGTTTATATACAACAAGCTTAGTAGAGTTGTGAGATTATCGATTTAGATGACAAAACAATAATTCAGACTTTTGATTTTAGGTGATCGATCCAAAAATGAACTAACTAGTAATACTCATATCATAGCTGCTTTAAAATGTCACTCTGAAGCTTATTTGAGTAGGCTTTGAGCGACTGCTAATGAGATTCAACTTAGTTTCTAAGTAACAAAACGATCCATTTCAGGCTCGGTGTGTGTGTGCCACAAAAACTAAGTACTCGAACTGTGTCGGCATTATTGGTCGCTAAGTTGTTGCTGCTGCATTAACGACACTTTAACAAACTAACCTCTATTGTCCGTGATAAGTATAATCTCACACCTTAGTCATGTACAGTTATTCGGTAGCGTCTTGTGGATCGTCTTGGGTCGACGAGCCCTCCTTATGTCATTCGTCCAGTTCGTCCATTCGCGACCTCACCTCCATCTCGACCACCTCCAAGCTGGGGTAGTCGAGCTCCTTGACTAGCCTCAGTACCGCCGACAAGATGTTGGAATTCTGCAAGTCGATGCTAGATCACGTTGGCGTGTTCGTTTTTTAACTCACCCTCGTGACCGGCCTCCTGGCAAACGGGGGTCGGTTGTGGGCGGCAGGACACGTGTACCTCTCCCTCCTCTCGGGAGCAGCGTGTGCAGAAATGTCCCCGACTTCGTTCGGTCTGTACTGCAGTTGGGACTGCACGTATCGATCTCCGTTGGTGTACTCCTGGTAGGGTGATGATGACACATTTTACTTATTTTACAGAGACGGGGAAAATTTTCCTGCGGAAAATGGCACGCCCGCAGCCTCCCCAAGAGTTATTTGTTAGTTGATAACTCGTCGACAAAATAGACAGAACCGTAATAAAAAAATTTTTCTTTCATTTGTCACTTTACACTCGCTTGACTTGTGCGCATTCTTCGCAGGAAAACCGACGTAAGTTAGCGACCCACCTTGATACAGTTAGCTGATTGGCTGTTAACGATTTTAATTTCTCTATAATTATTATCACAGTGATGGATGTTATCCTCGTATGCGTGATCAACCACCGGGCACCTTTGCTGATGTGATTAACAATTTAGTTAGTCGAATTATCAATTTTTTTAACGCAACTTACCTCGTAGCACTGGGACTGTTTCGGTGATTCTCTTTCGTAGCTGTTTCTACGCCTTTCTACGTAGACTTGTTCCTCCGGTGAGAAGCTCTTTCGTACCGGTTCGGTCCTGCGTGGAGGACTTTGCTGGATAACAAAAAATACTTTAGCGGGTTAATTGTCTAGGGAAGTTGACCACCCCGGCAGAGATAAATGCTAGTAATGTGTAATAAATGTCGCAAGTGTCTGATTAGATAAAAGCGAGTGTTTGATAAATGTCTCGTGTTTGAGAGTAGCAGGAAGAACAAATTTCCGCCATTTTGAGGTGGTTAACCCCCTTTCGAATTCTACATATGTGTGAACGTCCACCATAAACTCCAACATTTAGCGTGTTCGATGTTAACGAATAGTGTGCGTTTACCTGTCTGGGGGGCGAGTAGTCTTTACTTTCTTCCGAGACTTCTTCGCGTGGGTAAACATCTTCGCTTTCTTCGATTTCATAGTCGGGCTGATGTGAATGAATGTAGTTTTTGTTAATTCGGTTAATGCAGACAATAGTACAACAGAGACGACTAAACACTTGGTCACACTCACCTCCTGTCTAGGCGGACTCCTCTGAACTGGACTGTATTCGCACTCTGAATAGTCCTGATATCTGTTGTATTGTTGTTGTTGTTGCTGTGGTTGTTGAGGCACGTACTCTTCTTCGCTTTCCTGACCGTCCTCCGGATGCGTGAGGGTGCGTCCCTTCCGTTGGGCCTCCTTCAGTTCGTCTTGGCCCACTTGGACGTTGTCTAATTTTTGAAGCTGGGGCAAAGCTTTTATCACAGCGAGTCGATACCTGCTCGAAGTTATCGTTTATCCATTTGAAAAAATTAAGATATGTGCGCGGTGGCCACCAAAAAAAAAGTTTCTGCAAGTTTAGTTAGCAGTAGCGGGTTTGAAGGGCGTGAAGGATTAGTGACAAAAACAATTAATGTCTGTTTCTGACAGTATTTTAAAAGAACAAAATTATTTTATTTTATTTTAAATATAATATTAAGTTCAAGTACTTCTAGATTTCTCTGGATCGATAAGGCTAAAAAAAATTTTTTTGATTTTTGTATCCGGTTTAAAATTATCTTGCAGCAATAATTTTCGGATAATAATTTGTAAAAGTAAAGATAATAATTTGTGAATCACAAGTTGATTCTTGCTTAACTTATTTGCCAACATTTCCGGTAGGCACTAAAACAGTTGAAAAAATATTCAAGTAACGGAAACATTTGTGGCAATACATCACATCTTGTCTTCTTTCTTGTTACTTTGGCGTTAGTAAATTAAAGATAACCAACATTCGAATGCGCTCGACAACAATTTTGAGTAAGTGAAAAAAAATTACTAGGGAATTTAAAAAAAAATATATATTTTTTGTATTTGTTAATTAAACCAACTTTGAACTTTCTCATGCACTTTTAGGTTAATTTGAAGAGGAACATGCAAATTAATTAATTAATTTTTTTAAATCACATTGACTTTGTTACTTTGTTTTGTTGTAGGTAGTTTTTTTCTTACAGGTGGAGTTTTTGAGCTACCTTAGACCATTGTTTTCGGTGACAGAAGTCAAATTTTAATCACAAGTGAGATAAAGTACTCACAAGTGTCTAAATTTGACAGCCGTCATTTTACTTGAATGAAACTTCATTTCTTGAATTTTTTGCAATAGTTGCACCTGTAAGATAAAACGTCGTATATCACATGTGATCGAAATGTCATTATGAAATTCGTGAGAAGAGTCCCACTCCTACGCAAGCGCACTCGTCGGTCAAAATGCTCACTTTTGTATAATGATGCATTTCTATCACTTATAATACAGGGTCTTTCACAACTCGCGCCCTAGAGAAAAAGGGCACCTGCCGACGACAATAAGTTGGCAAAAAATAGAAACAAAGAATTTACAATTGCTTTCATAACTGAGTTAGCAGACTTGTAATTCTACCAATCCCAGGAGGACATCTCGAGGTGTGATGTTATTTCAACCAAATAAAGCCAGTTGCTAGGTTTCAAAAATACATAATACCATCAGGTACAAAAAATGTTTGGGTTACTGTAATTTTGACACTATTAGATTTGACTTTTCATTCTCAACAAATTTAGGTTAACAATCTGAAATGTTAGAGCTGTCATTACATTGCAAGTTCAGATGTCTACTGCAAAGCCAATGGGCAATTCTAGGAGATCCTTGGAGTGTAGCGGCTCCACGGACCTAAGCTGAGCCACCAGTGTCGGATCTGACAATAAATCGGTTACAGAGGTTCTGATGCGCAAAACCCACCGATGATTTTTGGCTGGTATGACCAGGCCGGCGGCGCTCTCAAGTTTTGTCTTGGACGGGCCCCGGACTCGTGGGGTAGTGGTTGATGCTTGGATAGTCGCAACTAAATGGCATTCTAGGTCATTTCAATTATTATTACAACGTATTGTAGCAAAAAATAAAAAAAAAATGTGTTGCAAACGAAAAAATAATTGTCATTTCTGCCCGGAAAACGTTCTTCCTCCCTGGCGTTACGCTCACATTCCCCAAAAATTATTATCATTTCTAAATAATCAGCAGCTGAATATATTATTGTAACCAAATAAACAAAGGTTTTGGCTTTTTTTATTACAAATTTAATTTGACAGTGACATCTTTCAAAAACAACTCCAATCGCCCAAATATTTTAAAGATGCTTTTTCTTAAATGAAATCCTAGCAACGTAAAATTACGGCAAACACACCTTGGAGGTGTAGATCTCTGATTGGTTAACTTTAAGTTGTCTTTTCTCGAATATCTTTTTAAGCTAGATTTTTTTTCTTCAAAATTACACATCCAAATGCGATCTCTTGTTTCCTCTTTTTCTCTAGGGCGCGAGTTGTGAAAGACCCTGTGTAATACATATACTATTCATTGATTCTAGTAATTATTGCATACGAAGCGAGCTAGTGAAAGCCAAATTTTTAGTGTCTAGACTAAAATTTAAGTTTCCCATTTTTATCTGGTCTGTTTTCCTTTTTATTTGGTCTTTTATCAACCTAAGAATATTTGTTTACTGGAGAAGTAAATCTTCACAGTAAACTTTCTATTTGGAATAACAAGAGAGAATAGTTGAATTTTGAATTCAAACTCCAATTCATTACGACAATGAAGGCTTGTTGACTGTAACCTTACGTTGATAGACTAGTGTTGTCAAGCAGAGAACCAAATTACAAAAAGTCCACCAAAAAGGAATATTTACGGGTGATCCTAATATTGAACCAATTTTAGAAAGATCTTGCATTGGAATAAATACAAAATGGGTTATAAATTATAATATAAGTACTATTGCGGGCAAAAAAAAATGGGACATCAACGTCATTGTCTTGACTTTTAATGTGAAATAACCTTTACCTGATTCTAACCCTACTTTGAATTGATTGACGTTGTCATTAAGTATTGTAGGTTGTAGGGAATGATTGTAAGTAAGCACGTAGTGAATATTTATTTAATGTAAAGTTCCAATCAAAATCTACCTTTATCAAAAGAAGAGGGCATTTGGAAAAGGAAAATAGGAGTATAAAATAAATTCTTAAACTGTCAGCTGGAATAGTGTCAAAAAAAAAAAATTACAATAATGCTTGAACTACATCGAATTTTTCAAAACTGACAGAAATTTGATGTCCCACTTTTTTTGCCCGCAATAGTACCTATAATAGCGATCCATCTCCAATTGTGAAGCGCTCATGAGATATTCTTTTGAATGTAATTTTCTTATTCACCTTTACTTTGTTAAGTTTTTTATTCCAACATTAATAATATTTTGTATAATACCATAACACAAAACAAATTTTGATTATAATTTTTTTTTTTTATATTTTTCAGTTTTCTAAAATTTAAAAGTAAATTTTTTCAACGTAGACAAAATTTCCTTATGCTTGCAATAACCGAACCAGCAGCACCAAAGGCAGAATACTGCATAGATAGGGCTGCAAATTTAATCGTTTCTTATCTGACCCAAAACACATTTGCCCGCAAAAATTTATTGAAATAAAACTATAAGTGGTTACCTTTCTTTGTCACGTAGTATATTATGTGAATTTTGAATATCTTTTAGTTTCCTTTAAGATACTACTTCATTTTCACACTACAATTTAATCTAACAAGAAGGCATTCAAAAGTGTGATTTTCTTATTCTATACATGCACTAATCATTAGTGGTAGAAGCGTAGAGGGGTAGAAGTAATCAGAAACTTTTTCTGCTGTTTCAAAGCCGGCCTTGAACTTGAACTTTTGAAACTTTTTTTCAACAGCCGCCGCACTTCTCTCCCCCAACCCGACCGCACTCACCCGTCGACGTTGGCACAAGGATTCTCACCCAGCCATAAATTCTTCAAGTTGGGGAGGTTCTGCAAGTAGACCACCTGGTTCAGGTCTCTTATGTCGTTCTGTCTTATGTAGAGCTCCTCGAGACGCTTGCAGAGTTGAAAATCCACCAGACTGTTGATTTTATTTATGCTGCAACCATAAATAAATAAACAAAATGTATCGACCGGTGTGACATTATGTAATAGTTATTTTTGTGTGGTGGTCACGGTTTCATTTCCATATTGGTCAGCGATAAAAAAATATTATTTTATTCCTACCTACGTTCAATTTTGTAACAACGATCAATTAATGACCAATATGAAAATGAGAAGGCGGCGAAGACTGAGCGATAACAGTTTTAGTTCAAATTGAAATCGATTTATCGACGCGTTTAATAATAATAAAAAAAAAATACAACAATAATTTCTTGTTAAATGTGGCGTTGCGGGAAAATGGAAAAATTGTTCCGATAAAAAACTCATCAATAAAATATTGCATAATACATATTTACATAATCAATAGTGTTGTTCAAGGTAACGAAACGAATTCCATCTTTATACTGTGTGTTTCGAGATCGATGGATTTGAGGTTCGGTATTATGGAATACAAGAGGCGTGTGGATTGAAATGCGTACTTATAGTCTACACCCTCGCACTGAAGCATTTTCGCAAACACACCCAGTTTATTAAAATCAGCAAACTTTAGCTTGTTTGATTTGGTTGTTAGTTAACGTATATTTGAGGCGGTAAAAACTAAAAGAACCAAGTTAGGGACGGGCTTACAAATTGTTGTGTTAAACTACGGGAGGCTCGGTACGGGCCTCTAATTAATTAGAACGAAAAGTTAATGGAGTTTTTTGTACTTTCTCCACATACGATTTATTTAATAAACGCATCGATGCTATCTGACTTTGTAATAATTAAACAACTTTAAACGTATAGTTTCACTGGCAGTGGTGAACAGTGATTTAACACTTGAATTTTCCGCCCGACGACTTAGTATGAAGTGAAAGAATCAAAACGAAAGAAAACAATGATTTATACGAAGTCTCGAAGTATGTGAGTTAGTATTCTGGATTCTTGCAGGTACCACCGGTGGACATTAAAATCATGTCATTTTTCTTGGTAGCGCTTGTTGGGTCTTTATTAATTTTTACGTTATAATAGGATGCATTGTCTTTCACTAAAATAGCTTGTTGAGGTAGATTTGGCAACAGCTTGGTTCTAACCCAGGTCATAAAATTAGTCAGATTCATTTCGTCGTGATAATCTCCCGACTAATTTTATAAAAACGACTAAAAAGACTCGGAAACAACACGAAATCACCAACACGTTACGTAAATTCGAAATGAATCTGGAATCGCCGAAACTAGACATTTCGACACGAGCGCCACTGCGCAGGTAGAACACACCTTAAATTTAAAAGTGGAATCGGTCCGACTCAAATTCAAATTTGTCATCCACGCAAGTTTATTGGTGTGCTACTCTTAGACCGGGTGGACTCTACCAGTCACAGACTAAAGATATATATTGGGTATATAGACAGCCCACTCCTGCCAATAACAACATAAGTGGGTTTAGTTCTACCTTCGATCGCTTTTCGCGTGGTCGCTAGCGTCGCCAAGGTTCTGTAAAATCGCGCCAAATTTGATCTTTGTTTGAATGTCTGTTTTGTATGCAAATCTACAGTTTTACTCCGATTGTGATGAAATTTTGCACACTTGACCTTCAAAACAAGGGGAAAATTACTTTAAGGCTAATCGGGATGACCAAGTGAGCGAGAGAGATAAAGATATCGGAAAAGTATTTAGCGTTTTTTAAAGAAACGGTATGACCGATTTTCAATTTTTAAACGGCAAGTGTCCTAAAATATGACTTCAAAATGCGGCAACTTTTTACTTTTTTTATTTTTGATTCCATTAAAAAAAAATTTTTTTTTCTTCGTTATTAAAAAAAAAAATTAAAAATCTGCTCAACGGCGCATGTGGGGGCCAACTTCTTAATGGCAAATCTTTTTTTATTTTTAAATTTCGACAAAAAATAACGCCCGAAACAGAAATATACATTTTTCTTTGACAATCACATACCGACAATATAAATGTACGATAGAGAGTGTAAGATAAGATTACACTCTTGTATTGATAAAAAAAGCGAAACTACATAATTTATTACGGAATTCAGCTTTTATTACTTATACAGGATGTCCCCAAAAAAGAAGACGGGTCCATAACTCCCTTATTTATCGGTGGGTTTTAATTATTTAAATACCAAATTAAATGGTTGTGAATAGGATACAAAAGAGCCTATTCACGTATAACCCCAAGGGGTTCAAGGCTAAACTGTCAAAAAAAAATTCAAATGCAAACACATTTTTTTTTATTCTCATCGACATTTTTATTGTGAAAACAACAATGTATCACAAGTATAGGTACACTTACATACCAAAAATACAAAAAAAAGTAACAATACTATATACAGTATGTCCCTGGATTTAGTTTACAAGAGGAAAAACATTTTTATTTTTGATTTTACGGAAAAAACTTCAAAGGAATAACATTTTTGCTTCAGTTGAAACCCCTATTTCCGTTATTGAAATCCCAGAATTGATACACTGTATTCTCAAATTAACATTTTTTGTTAAAATTTGGAATTAATTTTTATGTTTTATAAATTTTATTACAATTGGCCTGGTTTGTTGACAAACAACTTATTACTGTGTCAGAATGTTGTCTTTAGAACAAGGATTTTATTTAATCCAGTGTTGGACCGGTTTTTTCACATAATTACAAAATTTAATGAAAAATTTCCCAACAGTTGTGTATCACGAATGTTATTCCTCTGAAGTTTTTGCGTAAAATCAAAAATACAATTTTTTCCCTCTTGTAAACTCAATCCCGGGACATACTGTATACATATACATATATATATTCGTATGAAGAAAAATACATTTAAAATTCGAAATTCACAAAATAATTATGGTAAATTATATGTTTTTAATTTGTTGTTGCCAATTTAGGGCGACTTCGGTAAGTAGATGGACTTTGGAGAAACCTTGCTGGAATTTAGTAAGGGGACATTCTTCCACAATGTGTTGGATGGTTTCTTTTTCTGCACCGCATTCACAAGAAGGGTTTTCACGAATGTTCCAGTGAAACAGCATATTATTGCATTAGCTATGGCCGGTTCTAAAACGATTTAATTTACACCAGATTTTCCTGTGTAGGTCAAATCCCGGAACTTGTTTTGTAGGATCCTCAATTAGATTTTTATTGAAAATATCTACGTCTTGCCTGGCTGCTTTCCAATAGTCAGATTTGGAAAATGGTTGCATTAGAAATTCTTCTTTCCAAAGTAGTTTACGCGATTTTAATCTAAAGGGTGGTAAATTTGCCATGTCTTGTGTTATGGAGTACATGTTCAGTGAATTTTGAAATTTATCCCAAATTCGTTTTGTAACGTATTTTCTTCTAACATCGTACGGAATAATGTGCTCTAAGACTATCACCTATACTAAAACTGTATCATTTGTTTTTCCACCTAACTTAATTTGGTTATTTTATTACATTGTAACGCAATGCATTTTGATAGCTTCTCGCTTGGTGTTCGTCATTTGTTGTTTGTAAATATAAAAAAATATTTTGACTATTCGTCTTTTACTAGCCAGTGGTATAATAATTTGGAATGATTGTGATTAGGTTTGAAATTATTTACATCATTATTTCCAGCATTTTCAAGTAGTAATTTTATGTCCGTTTTACCTCAAATAACGTATGCCAATATGGCTTTGATTTTTCTCTCTCATTTCCATACAACAAAAATGAAATATTTGCAGACTATTGGGATACATAGAATGTTTTTAAATGTTGCCACATTTAGTGTAACAAATAGGTCCATATCTTCTACAAAAAAGAAGTTTGATTTTGTAACATTTTTACCTGATATTTTAATGACTAATTAACAACGTACTGGTAAGTTGTTCCGCGAATTTTGGGGCACCCAGTGTAATTTAATTGATGGCTAAGAGCGTTATGAGCGAGAATCGGAGTGTTATAATAACCGAGCAAAAATACATACAATAATATAGGTAAAAACTATTGCCAGTATCGCCACCTACCGGCGATACTAGTCTGACTCATGTTATGAGGTTTGGGACAACTACGCCACCAATACCAACTGCGATGGGACAACAATCATTTATAATAACCCTGTATCTAGTAGTGTTAGTGTAATTAACTAATTATTAATCATAAATCATAAATAAATTTAATGGTTGTCTGGTTCTCTAATTTGCATACTCCTACATTTTCTTGGATCTACAATTTCGGGTAGGACCGCTTTTTAAAAAAAAAATGTTAACTTTGGTAATATCTTGTGCCAAAAATCATAGTTGGGCAAAATTCGCTCAATATAGATATCTTTAGTTGTCCACACGATAAAATCACAATATTGCCTACCAGTGACATGCAATTGTCCCTGCACCTAATAGTAATAGTTATGTGACCTTTTCAACCGACCACTTTTATCTAAACAAAAACCTTTAATATTTTTAATAGCTTCAGCAATTGTTAGGTTTTCTGCCTTTTTTGGGCATTTAACTTCAATAATTCCCCCGCTGTCAGTTAACCCGTCTGGAGAAGCTCCTAAATAGCCATACTCTAAATGAACAAATAAACCACAATCTGAAACTTTTTCTCCTGTCCTTTCACAATATGTGTGGATGGCATTTTTTTCATTTACTTTGCCATACTGAACCGCTTTATTTGTGAATGGTTTCGAGTATAAAAATGTTTGGACAAGCGTGCTCCATTTGCTATTTTTTCTTCTTTTAGCTATTTGGCCAAACATCGAAGCAGTTAATCGGTGTTTTCTTTCCGTGAACCAAGTATCATTATCACTTTGTCCTCTAGTCGTCTTTTCAATCAGATCTCTTTGTTCGACTGATACTTGCAGACTCTTTTGAAAATCAGTTGCTTCACTTGCCAGTTGTTCAGGGTCTATGTCAAGTCTTTGGCACATATCGCCATAGTCTTCTTTTCCTTTTATCTCATTTGTTTTTCTTTTTCTTTTCTTGTTGGCACCAAACAAAGATTTTTTTGTACTTAAAAGTTGTTTTGTTATTTTGTGCGCACGACGTTTTACTGTTAGAGATGGGCTTTTTCCTAATGCTTTTTTCATGGTCTCGTAGTGCCACTTTGGGCCCATCTGGTAATCAAGTCCAGCACCCTGTGCTCGAATAGTATAAGAGCCTCTTTTGCATCGATTAACTTGTTTTCCGCCAGCAAATTTAGCTACTAGAGACATAAAATTCTCTGCATAATTACTAGTACTGTTGGTAATCAATTGGTGGGCTTTTCGTACCACAGGTTTAAGACATTCTTGAATGTAATTAAATGCCTGAAGTGTATTACCTTCTAGTACACCTTCATCTGATGGTAATGTGCAAAAATAATTTTTGCAATTTTTGTGTATGCCAAGTACATGATATGGTCCGTTTCTTAAATCCTCAGTTAGGTTGACAGGATTCTTGCCATTGTTTGAATTATATATAATGGCTGCTCTGGCACCTTTAACCAGACGTTGAATTAGTGGACGTGTAAGAATAGTTTTAACATTTCTAGCAAGTCCTTGAAGTTTCATTAAGGCCTTGGTATAATTTTTTATTACATGGTTTGTGCATTCAATTTTGCCAATGTTCCTGCCATACGAAACCATCTCTTGTAATTTTTTATGGACACTTGAATCACCATCCCCAATAAAGCACCGATATTCTAGTCCATGTAAAGCTTTGCTTTGATTAAAGGCCTGTACAAGCATATCTGACTCCATTCCGCAGGAAGTTCCGGTCCAATTCTTAAAGCAGTGGTCGTGCACTTCATCTTTCCCGTTTTTTTTTAGATAAATACACATGGCGCAGTATTTATTTCTAACATCGAGATGTAGTAGTTTCTTTGTTTTTGCACCAATAACACAAGCTACACCTGAGTTGGAAGTATATCGATGACCGTAGCTTCGATGTGACCAGCCTCCATCCACAACTACTGTTATAAATGGAGTTCCATCCTTAGTTACGTTACCATTAGTCACAGCTAAAGCCTTTTCTTGTTTACCAGCGTCAATCATCGAATCGTATAAAATTTCTTCTCAAACCTTTGTAAAATATCAAAGGTACTCGTATCAGTGAAGTATCTATAAATATGAACTTATATTTACCTTTCCCAATTTTAGTTCAATTTTTTGGAATGATTTTATATCGATTGGTTTAACTCCCATTGTAGAAAACAGTTCTTCCATGTTGGAGTGTCCACCACCAATAGAGATAATTCCCCATACGGCACTATCAACCATTGTAAGTTGATTTAATTTACGAATTGAGTTGTTTTGAGGTAATTTCTGTGGATTTGTGTTTGGTTCTGGTTCAGCCTCACTGGACACCCTTTTTTTTGCTTTGCAATATGGACACTCAAATTTTAAATTCCATGCAAGCAGTTTTGTACTCCAAGATATTAATTTGAAGTACCCCTTCGAGCTTTTAAGACAGGTGTTGTGATGGTTTTCTAGAGATCTAATCTCTCTAAGAAAATGCTGGCCATCAATTAGAAATCGGCCTGTTATGGTGTTAATAGCAGGATCTCGACTGGGATCGTTGGAGGCAACCTCAACTTCTAAGTTATCATTACTAAAATAGTTTGAATAAAAATCTCACATATACTTTTGTAACTGCTCAAATTCCTTACTTGCCATAACATAGTTCAGTTAGTTCTGCATCTCTATTCTCAATGTTTTGTTGTAACCTAAAAATAATTGCTTTTATAGCATTGTTAATAAGCACTCACGTATTTATATTTTACAATTTTGATGAAGTAGAAGCGGCAACTAAATCTGTATTTCCATCATCTTCAAAATCATATGTTCTAAGATCTGCCCGATGAATACTTAAAATAATCAATCAATAATAATTGTTTAGTAATAGGTACTTCTGCAAGTTACATACCTTAAAAGAGCATTTTCATTGTAATCTATATTTATGGGTTCCCTATTAACATTTCTAAAAAAAAAATTATTTTACCATTTTACTTTTTACTCTTTCAGATACCCACTTAGTTGTTTTGCTTTTCTCGCTTTTATTTTCTATTTTCCAATTTAGTAGGCCAGAATTTACCGTAATTTTTCTTCGTTTCGACGATAATGTTAGTTTGCGTTTTCCAACGGATCTGAGTTGAAATATTTGATTTTAATGTTCATGTGCACAATGTTAACTACCTCATTCTTATCAAAACTTTTCACAGCTATGTTGGATTATGATGATGCTATCATAATAATTACGCATACGTAAATGTAAACACGTTTTCACATAAAAAAGGATAACAGGCATGTATTCACATCATACCTGTCAATATTTTGGATTTAAATCAACATACCTACATTGTTTTGGAAGATTTTTTTTACAAATCTCTTTCTTTAAGAAGTGCCATAGATAACTGAACTGCCTTTAAAATTAATCAATAATACAAGCGTATAAAAAGTAGACATCTTTTTATAGCATGAAACGTTTTTAAACAAGATGCACAAAGTACCTATTTGCATTACCTAGAAGATGTTGCATTCGGTAATGATAATGGTAATGAATGAATTAGCAGGAGAAGTAGTATTTTGAGTATTTGTGCTTTGGGAAGTAGACGCACCATTTGCTGAATCCACATTATTTGATCTAAAACCAACAGTAAAATGTAGATAATGGAAAATAATTAATAAAAGTGATAAATCAATAGTTGCATTACTTCCTACAATTTATTAATGTTTATATACCTACTTTTTTTCCAATAAAACGTTCATTTTTAAGGAAGCCGTTTTTCTTTTCGCGCTGAGGCGAAGGTGATTTCTTCCTTTTGAGGAGAGTCTGTAATCCATTTTCCTATGTACGCTATCAAACCACTACAGTAGCAGAACAAGTATCAAAAACACAAACACAAAGAATTATTGTTTTAAACTTTGAATAGTCACCAAACACTATAACACACTAGCTCACTAGCAGACGCGTTGCTCATTCGCGATTGATACCGTCCCAAGAAATGTAACAAAAAAAAAAGTATTATCATGAAATGGAGCAAATGTGTGCAAACGAACACCTGACGATTCAAATATGCATCTTTATTGTTATTATGGCACACTTGATCAGTGCCGACGTGTGCGGGCGGTTCGATCAAAGAGAAAACGTATATTTCTGTTTCGGACACTATTTTCTAACGAAAAAATTAAATAAAAATTGATTAAGCATCAGTAAATATTGCTTAATCGTCGCTGTTGACCACTTTTTGATTTTTTTTGTTTTAAAAAAAATTACAATTAAAAATTTTTTAATGGAAGAAAAAATAAAAAAAGTAAAAAGTTGCCGCAATTTTTAATAATGTTTTAAAGACATTGCCCTTTTCAGATTACAAATTTTTCGCTTGGTTTAGCTAAAAACAGTTAAGTAAATCCCGCGCCATCTGTTGACCGAGAATCTCACTAAAACCTCATCCCGATTCGCCTTGATTTACTTAACTGTTTTTAGCTAAACCAAGCGAAAAATTTGTAATCTGAAAAGGGCAATGTCTTTAAAACATTATTGAAAATTGCGGCAACTTTTTAATTTTTTTATTTTTTCTTCCTTTAAAAAATTTTTCATTGTAATTTTTTTAAAAACAAAAAAAATCAAAAAGTGGTCAACAGCGACGATTAAGCAATATTTACTGATGCTTAATCAATTTTTATTTAATTTTTTCGTTAGAAAATAGTGTCCGAAACAGTAATATACGTTTTCTCTTTGATCGAACCGCCCGCACATGTCTGGCACTGATCAAGAGTTACAAACATGGAATTTGAGCAGCTACAAAAGTATATGTGAGACTTCTATTCACACTATTTTGGTAATGATAACTTAGATGTTGAGGTTGCCTCCGACGATCCCAGTCGAGATCCTGTTATTAACACCATAACAGACCGATTTTTAATTGATGGTCAGCATTTTCTTAGAGAGATTAGATCTCTAGAAAACCATAACAACAAATACAAGTTCGAAGGGGTACTTCAAATTAATATCTTGGACTACAAAACTGCATGGAATTTAAAATTTGAGTGTCCATACTGCAAAAAAAAAAAAAGTGTGTTCAGTGAGACTGAACCAGAGCCAATCATAAATCTAGAGAAATTATCTCAAAGCAACTCAATTCCTAAATTAAATCAACTAGCAGTGGTCGATAGTGCTGTATGGGGAATTATCTCTATTGGTGGTGGACATTCCAACATGGAAGAACTGTTTTATTCGTGGTAACACTCCAATTTCCCGCTTATAACGCTCCGATGGAAGGTGTAAAATTACGTAAATTAAAACCAGGAAAGAAACAATACGTACCATTATCAAATGGATTTTGCGAAAATAAATTTCTAGGAATTTTCTCTCCCCAACAAAATGTTTTCATGAATATTCCACTTGTGTATAAAATGTCATGAAAATCATTTTCAATAAAAGAAAAAAATTAATTAACAAAAGAGTTTGATCGATTTACAGTGAATCAAAAAGATTTTTTTGTTCGACACTGTCAGAATTTGAGAATTTTCTCCTGTGTGAACGGATTTCGATAAATATCACAACTTGTCAAAAAGAAACGTCAAGTTAATTTTAATGATTTTAGGCGATTTGGAGCCTTTAAGAGGCTCGTCGAACAAAAAAACCTTGTATTCAACTCGTTCTTGTGTAAATTTGGCTTTTTTTGGCACTCCTGGGCCTTTTACACATGAACTCGTTAAATAATAATATACAAATTAAAACACAAGTTTCATAAGACCAGTCTTGAAGCATGAATTCAAAATTAAAAAACGAGTGGCGTAGCCACGAGTTATTTTAAAGAAAGAGTGCTTCAAGGTCTTATGAAACGAGTTTTTTTATACTATTTTTTGGAATTTGTCCGCCATAGTACCTATGTCGCCCGCTGAAATACGTGAAATTGCCAAAAATACGGTGGCGAATTTGCTGCCTGATAAATCCTGATAAATAATTTTTGACACATTTTGTAATTTAAACTGACATGCATGACAAGATAATTCCACATCAAGCTTTACCAACTTAAAAATTTTCGTAAAATGTTCCGTGAATTAATGGCTATAAGGACATCGCAGATGATGACGTTGCTACATCCAAGAATATAAATGCATCAAGTTTACGTACGATATTAAAAAAAAAGAAGTGAATTTGTTTCGGTCCATGAAGGAACCAGCCGGAAAAAAATACAATACGCGTAATATGAAGAGGTGGAAACTAAAAAATTGGTTCACCCAGGTCAAGAGCTCTAACATTC
This sequence comes from Tenebrio molitor, assembly GCF_963966145.1. Lineage (NCBI taxonomy): Eukaryota > Metazoa > Arthropoda > Insecta > Coleoptera > Tenebrionidae > Tenebrio > Tenebrio molitor. Next base: position 33,132,398 of record NC_091047.1, read on the forward strand.
CGATAAGTGCTCCGATTTTGTAAAAAAGGGCCCGGCAAGGTTTTCCCGGTAATAGCGCTTTCCCGGCTATAGCGCTTTTTTCTTCGGTCTTTTTTTTTAAATCTAGTTACTTTGTGCAACCTGTCAGCTGGAGCAGTTGTTACGCAAGTAATTTGACAAGTTATTAGACTGTAAAAAATTGCATTTGTCATAACTTTGAGTAAAAATGAAATTACCAACATGCTACAAGCGTATTTTGAGTGTGGCAAGAATACACAGCCAGCTATTCGCTTTTATCACCAGCATTTTCTTAATAGAACAGTGCCCCACTACAAAAAATGAATTAATTTCCTTAACCCTCCACCACCCGGCGGCACGGCAATTTTGCCGGAGTACATACATTATTCGGATATTACTATCAAGTAATAGTGCAGTGCTTATCAACATTACCGGCGTCTCGCCTCCGCATTTTGACTTTGTTGTGTATTTATTATGTTCTGTGTCAATGTTAAGAAATTTCCTCACGATATGACATGAGTATAATAATATACCTTTTTGAACTTCAACTACCAATGTGTTCCCTAAATCCAGAATTAAATTTTTTTTTCTAACACTAATCTCTTATACTGTTTCTATGGTGCATATGAGCTCACACCTTATGTTTCCCATAAAATACGTTTTTCTCTATAAGACACGTCGTCAATAGCAACGTATCTTATAGAGTCATAAAATACGCTCACACATATTATTCAAGTAACATTTTATTCATCATTTTTACAGTAATTATCACATAAATTTGTTGCAAAACAACTCAATCGTTAATTTAAAAAAAAAATAGATAAATAAAATTCTCTTCACCACTTTTCACCTAAAAAATAACACTGAGAGTGACAAAAATTGACAATTCACAGTGAAGCGGCAAAAATTTCATAACATATAATAGGAATGGCTTGCTTCGGCTACAATCATTTATAATGACCCTGTATTCACTTTTTTTTCCTATGCAAGAGTGCAATCTTATCTTTATTGTACACTTAATATTGTCGGTATGTGATTGTCAAAGAAAAACGTATATTTCTGTTTCGGGCGTTATTTTTTGTCAAAATTTAAAAATAAAAAAAGATTTGCCATTAAGAAGTTGGCCCCCACATGCGCCGTTGAGCAGATTTTTAATTTTTTTTTTAATAACAAAGAAAAAAAAATTTTTTTTTGAATGGAATAAAAAATAAAAAAAGTAATACGTTGCAGCATTTTGAAGTAATATTTTAGGACACTTGCAGTTTAAAAATTGAAAATCGGTCATACCGTTTCTTTAAAAAACGCTAAATACTTTTCCGATATCTTTATCTCTCTCGCACACTTGGTCATCCCGATTAGCCTTAAGCTGCGAGTAAAAGCTAGTATCAAAATAAAATAAAGAAAACAAAGAAATGTAGACAATAATTAGTATTGTTATAAAACCGTATTACAAATACAAGATACATAATACAATTAATATAAAAATATCGGTCTCGTCGGTACACATTTTAAATCGGATTCACCTCTACTTCAATCCGTCAGTTGAACGGCAATAGACAGGTCGGGACTCGGATAATGGTCAGTTGGGACTATCTGGAGATTTGGATTGTTCATCGAAGTGTATATCACAAACCCGATAATATTGGTGCAGCCAGAATTTTAACCATCAGCTCTTCTCTGGCGATAGCAACTGCAACGCACCATTTTATATAAAGGGTGTTTTTTAAAATTTGGCGTCGAAGTAGGCGTTGGAGAGTCGATTGAGATCGCACCACTCGTGTAAAAGCCTAAGATTTAAACAGCTGATCCGTGATCCGTAACCTGTATAGTGCGTTCACAATCGACAGTTCAACGCCTACTTCGACGCCAAATTTAAAAAAACACCCGTTACATTTATAACAAAGAAAATTTGCAGCTCTTATTACACATATTATTTAGTTGTTTTATATCACAACTATGATTTTAACCTCACAATTTACCAAATGTGTAACTAACAGCTCACACCTCTCCCCACAACTCAAGTCCAAACACAGACAATTAAACTATAGTAAGACACTTCAATCCCATATAATAATGTTGGAATAGCTTCGACGGTGCTGCTCCGCACGCAGTTGGCCAAAACACTCCGTCGTATTTATTCGTAAAATTTCGACTATTACCGTTGTATTTAAAACAGTCAAAAATATTTGTCAAATGTGACACTTTTCTGAAAAAAATAAAAATGTACTTTTTAAAGATATAGGTAAGACTTTCTGTGAATAAAAAGGTAGGAATTAGTGCCATTTATTAAATGAAAGTAATTACAATAGCCAACGTTTTCAGTATTGAGAAATTGTCAATAAGAAAACAATAAAGAAAGGACAAAAATAGCATTTTCTACTTTTTGGGCAATTTGTGAATCTGCTACGTAATTTATAAAGGTAAAAACTTAAGTGATGAAACTTCTTAATAAAGTTATACTTTCAGTTTCAATTCAAGACAAAAAGAAACCAAACAATAGTGTGTGCCCCCGGTACCTATTCTTTTAAGGAGCATGACAAGTTAAAATTGAAACTAAAATACACAGTGGGCCGAAAAAACGGTACAAATTTTGTTCGTTCATATCTTCCTGGGTTATTAAGTTTTTTAAATGATTAATATACCAGTGAAAAACCCAATATTTATAGAAAAGATGAAGGCCTCTTGCTGTGCAGAGATAGTCCTAACTCAAAAGTTGTGCGTCATAACATGAAGACATGCAAAAATTCTGGTTTTGAAGATTACCTATCTCAATTATGAGTTTCCACATATGGTTCAATCAATATGCCCTCCATTTTTATTAGCTATCATTTGTAATCGTCTTTGTCCGTCCCCAATTGCAGAAGCTACATATTTGTCTCTGAGGTAGCTGATTCCAGCATTCCGTTAATTGTTCAGGAGCCTTCAGCTCAAGGTATATGATTGTTTGTGCCACTCGGTGCGATGTTGATGTTGCTCCATCAATCACTAGTGAAGACGATTGCAAATGGTAGCTAATAAAAATGGGGAGCATATTGAACCATATCTGTAAAACTTATAATTGAGAGAATTTTGCATGTCTTCATGTTGTGACGCACAATTTTTGAGTTCTTGACAACAACAACCTTTTCTATAAATATTGAGCTTTTCACTGGTATATTACTCATTACAAACAGATAATAACTCAGGAAAATATGAGCGTACAAAATTGGTACCGTTTTTATCGACCCACTATGTATATATGTATAACAGAAGAGTTGTGTGTTGTGTTGCCAAAATTTACGATCTAAGTGTATTTTTGAATAAAAGAAGTATTGGAAAGAAATTACGTATCGCCTTAGAACGAAAAATTAATTTTCATGGTTTATTTGTAAAAGCCATTTTCTGGAAATTAAAACAAAATTGTTGGATGCATCAATCAATTTGATCATTTATAAAAAAAAACTGCAGGACGTAAGAAGAGAATTAAAAAAAAATCGTCAAAGACATGTTACTTACGAAGAAAATGGGGATTTTCAGAATATTTAATTTTAGTTTTGGTTCTAGTTTTTAATTTAATTCATTTATTGTTAATTTTTCTTATAATTAATAAAACGTTGTGCATTTTAAAGACATTTTACATTTGAAATTAATATTAAATGAGGACAAAATTATTAATTTAAACAACTCCATCAAGCATGCTTTATAAAATTAGTTCGGCCAACTGCTCGCGCCGCGCTGGAATCGTGTTTCCAAAAATTGGGTAGCAATGCGACGTCTTACTATAGTTTAATTGTCTGTGAGTGCAAATATGGTAAAGGTAACTGTAATTTTTACCGACACTAGCGCCACTGGCAACCTTTACGACGTGAGGCTAAACTAATCTCAACTTTACTTGAAATAGTGAGAGTGCACACCCCCTGCTACCAGTTTTCTCTCTGTCGTGGGTAGAGCGTACAAGCAAGATCTAGCTTTAGCTAGTGTTTCGCTTACATATTTAAAAAGGACTAATTTAAAAAGTTGTTCAGTAAGGGCCGATTTCATAATAGTTATTTAATAAACTAGTCTGTTAATGAAGGCGATTAATAATCGAAACTGTTTAAAGCACGAACGAGTGTAGCGAGTGAGTGCCTTTAATAGTTGAGATTATTAATCGCCCATTAACAAACGAGTTGATTACAAATTTTTTTCGTTGACCGCAAACTTTTTTCTTTTTGTGACAAAATTTCAAATTAAAGCCAAATCAAAACCAATTTCACCTTTTTGGATAAAGATGAGACCTTATAAAATACCTTCATCCTTTTTTTGTCCTCAGGGAGGCCATTTTTAAATTTTTCAACACTTTCTATTCGCTTTTCCACAAAGAGTGTCAGAAGACGTCAACTCCATTCGCATTCAATTTCACGTAAAAATCACGGTTGCTAAGAAAACCTAGTTACCTTTGAAAAATATGACATGCGAATTATAACCAAAAACGTCGGCTTTTGAAAAAGTGAATTCGTAATTATTATTATTATTATTATTATTATTATTATTATTATTATTAATTTCATGCTCAACAGGAAAATCCCAATTAAAGAGCACGTATAATTCGACCTATACAAATTAAATATCCGACAAATCCAACGATTTTAACACTTCAATGCTACAGGAGAACAGATCAACAAGATCACCGACAGAGTTGGAAATATTGAGCATGTTGTTCAAAGGAGAAAATTTAAGAAAATCCGTTCTCGGAGTTGATAAATAGAATAAGTTTTTACTACGAGTAGTAATAGAATGCTTACCAACACAAAAATTAATCTGACTGAGCAGAGAACAGCAGTCAATCAAGTTATGAACGATTTTGTACAAGAACAATAAATTCATTAATTTATTGCGTTCAGATAAGGTTTTAAACGAGAAACGTTCTAATAAAATGGTCTGTGAATATCCAATAGGAGGATAGCGTCCATCCTCTCTGAAACACAAGTATTTTAAGAATCTACGCTGCAAATGTTCAATACTAGCAATGTGAACAGCATGATGAGGAAACCAAACAATCGACGCATATTCAAGTTTACTTCTGACAAATGATTGAAATAAGTATATTAATGTGGAGATATTAGAGAAATCTCTGGTATTCCTAATAATATAGCCATAGGTCTTCCAGGATTTTTTTATAACAGAGTTGATGTGGCCTGTAAAAGACAGCTTATTATCAAACAGCACTCCCAAGTCAGAAACCAATTCAGGTCTCTCCAAAACAGCACCATCAATATTATAATCAAATTCAATCTTTTGTTTTTTATTACTAAGAGTCATTACAATACATTTGGTTATATTTAACTGAAGGCTATTTCGTATGCACCAAGTGGAGATTAAATCAATATTATCCTGCAACCTGACACAATCACCAAATTCTTTAATAGACGTAAAAATCTTCATGTCATCTGCGTACAGCAAACAGGATACTGAAAGATCCTCAATTATGTCATTAATAAAAATATTGAAGAGTAGCGGTCCCAACACAGATCCTTGAGGCACACCAGAGGAGCAATCAAAAACATTAGAGTGGTGTCCATGAACACTAACAAACTGTTTACGACCACTCAGGTAAGAATACAAAAAATTTACAAAGTTAGAAGAGCAACCCAATGTCTCCAGCTTTCTGACAAGGATTTCATGGTCCAGCCTATCAAAAGCTTTTGAAAAATCAGTATATATCACATCAGTTTGGAGGCCCAGATCCATTGAATTAGCTACATACTGTGTGAAAGTACATAAATTGGATATCGTTGACCTACCTCTCACAAAGCCATGTTGTGACTCTGAGATATAACTTTTAAAATGAAAAGACAAGGTATCTGATATTATGAATTCAAATACTTTAGAAAAATTGCTGCAGATCGAAACAGGCCGATAATTTTCAATGCAACTGCGATCACCCTTCTTAAAAACCGGCACAACCCTTGCAGTTTTCCAAATTGCAGGAAACGCATTAGTCTTCAAACACAAGTTGAAAATCACTACCAAAGGAGAAACGAAAACCTCAACACATTCACGGATTAGAAATGATGGGATCATATCAGGACCAGCTGTGAATTTCAACTTAAGTTTGGATATTGCATTCAAAACATCTTGTTCGTTAACAGCATTTAAGAAGAAATTACAAGATGTACTCCATTCTTCAACAGATGACTCTATGACTGAAGCTTTTTCGCAATAAGCAGACTCAAAATAATTAGCAAAAGCTCCCGTAATCTCATCAGCGCCAGAAACTTCCGCTCCAGAAAAAGTCATATTAAGAGGAATACCAGTACCGTTCTGTTTGAATTTGACGAACTGCCAGAACTTATTAGGATCTCTCTTTATGTCAGCCTCAGCTTTAGCAACGTATTGATCATACTGCCTTTTAATATCACCTTTAATATCTCGACGTAACATTCTATATTTCTCCAGATCACACAGTTTGCCAGATACCCTAAATTTCTTCAATATTCTGTGTTTCAACTTAATTTTCTTAATAAGCTCATACGAAAACCAAGGCGGATAATTATGCCTACGTTTTTTTTTCTTTGGAACAATTAAGTCAAACAGCTCAAATAACTTATTGTAGAAACCATGACATGCCAAATCGACATCCTCATAGCTCTCAAGAAAAGACCAATCTATAAGAAGAAGTTCGTTACGCACCATCTCCATATCAATTGCCCTAAAATTAAAATTATCACCATCATCAACACCATAAATGAACTTCCTTATCTTGATTCTAACGTCAATGGATACCAAAAGAGATGGATGATGAGGATCCTCAGGGACAAGACCCTCCTCACCCCTGGTCACACTACAATGTAAATTCGACAGAACCAAATCGAGTAGCCGATCATTATCATTAGTAATAGAGTTATGCTGCTGAATAGATAACTCACTTAAAATATGAAAAATCGGAACTGCATTACCCCGAAGTTGATCTAAATTCAAAAAGGTAATGTATTCAGTGACATTAAAATCACCCAAGAAAATTATTTTAGAACCATGCAGAAACCGCAAGGAAAGGAAAGCATAAGAAAATTCATGATATCTATGCAAAGTCAGACCAGGAGGAATATATACAAGACAAATGTAGATAGTGGAGTTGACATTATGAACCTTAACACAAATGAAATCAATTTCCGGTAGATTATCAAAGGCTAAATCTACATCCATCAGCTTCACTGACAATGTAGATCTAACAGCCAGAGCAACGCCACCACCTCTGGACTGATGAGTTCTACTAAAATTACGATCCTTTCTGAACACAATATAATCAGAGGAAAACAATTCGGTAGATAATACATCGTCTTTTAACCATGTTTCCGTCACAGCAACCACGTCAACATCAAGAACAGATACAGCATTATAAAATTGCACCAATTTGGTGTTAAGGCCACGTACATTTTGATAAAATATTGAAAAAGTGTCAATTATTTTATCACACTGATTGGAAGAAAGATTAGTTAGTCACTTATTAGAGCTATCACCAGCCACAGAGTGCTGTCCATCAGAAATTTTGCTCACAGGCAGCTCAGTTGTGATGCCAAACAGATTTTCTTTGAACTTCGCCGTGGCAAGTTTGAAAGCAAAACATTTCTCATGCTCAAATGTTGCATGATTACAGTCAATATCTAATTTTTGCGACATGCGAATGTTCTTACAGTTGCGGCATTTGGGATTAGTTTCATTATCAGCACCTACGCAAGCATTTTCTTCATGAGATTTACCACAAAAAGGGCACAATGGATTGTTCTTACAAAATTTAGCACTATGGTTAAAGCCGTGGCATCTGTAACACCTAGTCACGGAGACCGCGTCATAAACAGAACAACTACTCAAACCAACAAGCACATGGCCACATTCAAGCAAACATTTATATGTATCCAAATCAACAGAAATTTCAGCTTGAAAAATTTTACCGTTTTTCTTTATAGCCCAAAATCTATGCAAATTGACGACAGAGCCATCAGTGATTACACTCGAATTTTGTTTCCTGAAGTAATCAAGAAATTCGGAATTACCAATATCCTCAGATATGCCCACAATTCTAAGACGAGGCAGAACCGGAGCCAACTTCTTAATGTCATATTTAGCTGACAATTTCGTTTCAGCAACTTTTATAAGTTTATCTCCATCTTCTCTCCCAGAACAACCAATAATTAACCCACCATTTGAAGCCACCTTTACTCTAGTAATGTCAATGTTTTCATGCAATGGATTAATTGATTTCAAGATTTCAGACTTCGTCTGTGTTACAAATTGTTTAGCAGATTTGGGCTTGAAGATAACATTGTTATCAGAAGACTGTTGAACCTTAGCAGCATAAGACATCGATGGTTGTACCTCATGTGGTATTGCAGCAGATTTCTGTAATTTAAAAATTTCTTCTCGAAGGGGCTGTATAGCATTATTAACAATATTCCTAACATACTTCAAAAACACATTATCTTCTAAAGGAACAGTCGGATCAATCGGAGACAAAGGAGAGCACTGAAAAACGCTTTCACAGTTCAAGCACAATAACTTCAAGTGAGAAGATCTTCTATGAATGCGAAGCAGGAGTTGAGCCTCTTCAGGTGCAACATCCATACAGTTGATGTGTGAGTGAGACTTACAAAGATCACATCTAATGCCTGTACTTTCATCCACCTCCATCTTACACCCAGGACACGCAGATTTCAAAACATCCTTAGGATTATCCGCAACTAAAGGAGGTTTCTTACGAACCATGATACTGGATAGTCTGGCAACCTTAAAGCTAGCGAGGTGCTTAAACTAGCAACACCCTTCCAAACGGAACAGACTATTTGTACAAAATTATTATAACAAGTTATAATAGCGCCAGCAAGAATTAACACACAGCCAGTCGCTTATCGCGCACTAGCTGATAAATTGAAGTACAAAAACAATTGTTATTATTGAAAAAATTAAAGCGAAAACTTCAATTCAAACACAATAAATAGTAAAAGCCTACCTTCAATTCACTTATCAAGCACAATTCAACAATTAAATCGCGCTTAAATAACTTAAAAGAAGAATTAATCACAGAGAACAGAACGCAAACGACAGACCAGGCTGTGTTGCCAACTCTCTTCAATAATTGTAATTGTACAGTTATGGAGCTATAAAATATAGAAAATCCTGCTGCAGTGTTGGTAAGTGCAAACAATGTATGTTCGACGTTGTTTATACATCAAAACGTCAAAATCGCAAAAATCGTTGATTAATGAAAAATAGTGTATTAATGAGGTCCATTAATACATTATATTTTAGACAAAATAATTCATTAATATTGAAATTAACAAACGGTCAACGGAAAACAGAATTGATCATCCATTAATATTTAATGGTACCATTAAATTAAAAAGTAATTTTATATATTATTTTAATGTACCATTAGGAGTTAATGTTTCATTAACGTTAATACCACAATTTTGGGCCATTAAAAATTTAATTCTACAATTAACTTCAGTGTCTGTCAAAAAGTGGTTTTTAAATCATGAAAATGAATGCGATTGATACAAGTAGTTCATCGTCGTCTGGCGATGAAAATGATATGTGGTTTGACGGACAACAAAAAGGTATATGTAGTTAAAGAAAAAACGACCTAAAAATTTTAGACGAATTATTTTTTTTTCAACGACAAAGAAATGTCAACTCGATCCTACCCACACAGTTGCCACATACATTTTCGCACATACCTGCTATATTTATCCACAATCATTTTGAATCACCCTATACTATTGGGAGCAAAAAAAAAGTAGGACATCAACATCACCGTCTTGACTTTTAATGTGAAATGACCCTTATCTGTTTCTAACCCTACTTTAAATTGATTGACGTTGTCATTAAGTATTGTAGGTTGTAGGGAATGAGTGTAAGTAAGCACGTGGTGAATATTTATTTAATGCAAAGTCCCAGTCAAAATCTACCTTTATCAAAAAAAGAGGGTAGGTATTTGGAAAAGGAAAATAGGAGTATAAAATAAATTTTTGAACTGTCAGTTAGAATAGTGTTAAATTTCTATGACAATAATTAAAGGCAAAATGACAATAAAGCTTGAACTACATCGAATTTTTCAAAATTGACAGAAATTTGTACATAATAATTATTTTGTGTTACGTAAATAAACTCAACAATTCAATGTCAAATTTTGGCGGGAGGTTGGGCCAACCCAAAAAAATGAATCTTATTCTAGGGATTTCTTTTTTTCTTAAAGCATGGCAACCTATTGTTTTTTTTTAAAGATGGAATAGATTATACAGAGTGTCCCAAAAATGGCGGACTAACTACTTACTACCGTATCCAGGATGTTTAAATGTACACGAAAAAAATATGGAAACAATTTTTCAGACAAAAAAATAAATTATTATTATTTTTATTATTAACGGTAATACAATGTAAACAAAGATGTACTCGTACATCATTACCTTGCAATGTTACCGTAGTGGATTTAAAATATTTTTTTCGATTTCCAAAGCTTCTAAATTCACTATTGTGCAGGATTAGTTATTGGTAGTGAGTAATCCTGTACTTTGTGATAATATGTACGATTATAGGTAGCTGTCATGACAATTTAATACATATATTTCAAAATAATTTTCCTGTTAAGTGCCACTTTCAAGGACCGCCCAATCAGTAAATAAGTCCAATAGAATTTTTTAAACATTTTTCTGACGTTTACGGTAGTCTCTTCTACACCGTAGTGCACCGTTAGTCCGCTATTTTTGGCACACCCTGTATTTAAGCATTATGTATACCTATAATCTGTTTCAAAATCAAAAATCCACCACCTGTTGTTGTTGGCAGAAACAAAGAAATCCCTAGAATAAGTTTCATTTTTTTGGGTTGGCCCAACGTTCCGCCAAAATTTGACATCGAACTGTTGAGTTTATTTACGTAATACAAAATAATTATTATGTACAAAAAGGTGGTAGCTACCATATCACACGTTTCGAGTGAAAATGAGTAGAATGCAGGGTTGGTGGATTTTTGATTTTGAAACGAAATTATAGGTCTAAATGTAAACTTTTAATTTCTGCTTCCTACAAAATATTATCAGTTCACCTGACATCCGCATTGTCAGTGTCATTTTTAATTCAAATTGGTCGAATGTACATCAAAATTTCGACTTTTCTTTTGAGTGTACATTAAATCTTGTGATAAATAAATTACTACTGTCAGATAGAAAGAAGTTGGGTTATAAACTGGTGATTCAAATAATTTTTTCTATTTTGCACCTATAAAACAGTCAGTATAACACTCAAACGGGTTTGAAAAAGGAGGTCTTTTCGATACGCGTTTCAGGAACATTTAGTTAAATTTTTAATCTTGGCAGTGGAGTGAGTTGTTGCTACGTGATCACTGCACTTCATGACACTTTAAATTCAAAACTTACAATTGTTCGTCCATTATTTACCAGCGTTACCAACCCTTATATCTGCCAAATATAATTTTCCTAGCATTGTTTTTTTTAAATTTAAGGGGCAAAATAGAAAAAATATTGTATTATACTCGTTTTATAAGCCATTTTGTCGCACTTGTTTGCTTTATAGCATTCGTCGCTGCGCTCCTCGTGCGTGCGACAAAATGGTGTCTTATAAAACTCGTATAATAATAGTACAGGGTTATTCTAAATGATTGTAGTCGACGTAGGTCGTGCCCATGTTATTACGTTTTTGCCGCTTTCATGTTAACTGTCAGTTGTGTCGCTGTCACTGTCATTTTGTAGGTGAAAAGTGCGGTGATGAGATTTTTATTTATTTTTGTTAAATTAACGATTGAATCCAGAAATATTGAGTTGTTCTACAATCAATTTTAAAAATAGTGAGTTGTTTTGCACCCAATTTAACACATCATTTTGATGATTTTTTTATGTGGAGCGGCAACCATAAATTTTACATTCAGTTTTCACGCCTACTTCGACTACAATCATTTAGAATAAGCCTGTATATTAAAGAACGAGTTTTATAAGGGTTGATTTGGCGCACGAGTCCCAAGTGTAGAAAACGACCCGTAGGGGAGTTTTGTATGGGACGAGTGCGCCAATGCCCTTATAAAACGGGCTTTTTATGTTTTTTTTCATTTTACACTGTGCTTATACGAAAAATGCTTTATTTTGCCCTACGGGCTTTCAGATTCCTGATTACAAAACATAAAAAATAACAATTTATTGTTCTCCCTCACTCCTCTCGTTCTCTATTCTTTCTCGCCTCTTGCTTATTCTTTCATCCATCTCCCTGCCGTCTTCGCTCCCTATTAATCCCCATTCCCTTCTCTTTCTCTCTCATTTCGCCGCATGTGTTTGATCTTCTCACTATCCTCGCGTCACTTCTTGCACCTTCTCTCTCTCTTCTCCTTCCTTCCCATTCCTGTTCTCTCTCTCCTCGTCCCCACCTCTGCAACCCGCTATCATTTTCCTCTCTCACACATACTCTTTCTCCTCCCTATTGTACTTCGATTCTCTTATTCTCTCTCTTCTCTCTTACTTTTCTGTGTCTTTGTCCCCCTACCTTTTTATTCACCTTCTCCTTGTACATTTTCTCGCCGAGTCGTCTTCTTATTCTCTCCTTCTTTTAGCAAATTTTCTTCAGTTTCTCCTGTCTCTTATCCCATCTAAACCAGTCCCCGTTTATCTGTATTTTCCTGTATCCTATTTTCACCCTTTTTCCTCTATCTCTCTCCTCTCTGGCCAACTCTCTTAACTTCTTTTGTGTTTCCCTTTCTTCTTTTGTCAAATCGTCATCTATATACATCCTCTCACCTTTTTTTTCCTTTAACTTACTCTTACTTAGCATTATGTTCTTCTTCTGCTCCCAACTTTCTATTTTTGCCAGCATCATCTTATCTTTATTTATTTTAAATGCTTCCTTTACATTCTTTCACTCCTATCTCCCTTTCTAACCATTCTTCCACCCCCTTCTCTATATTTCCACTTATTGCTCCTATTCCAGTTATTATAACATTATTCTTCCTCTCCTTCTTTTCTCTTTGTTCCATCTTTTCCTCTATCATTTCCATCCTTTTCATCCAATCTGCCTTCTCCAACTGCTCTTTTTCGTCTCTTCCTCTCCTCTCCTCTCTCACTGTCGCTAATTCCTTTCTTAGTGTTTTGATCTCCTCTCTCATCTCTCTTATCATGGTGGTTTTCATTTCCTTATCCATTTCCTTGCTTTGATTTTCTTCTTCGCTTCTATTTGGTGATCTTCTCGTTCTGGAACTATTTCTGAGTGGGTTCTTGCCTTCTTTCGACGTTCTACCCTCTTCTCTTTCTCTCTTGCTGCTTTCTTTCCTTACTTCTGACGATTTCAGCATGTCCTCTCTTTCTTGCTCTCCCTCTTTCTCTCTCGCTGCCGCTAATTCCTTTCTTCGTGCTCTGCTCTCCTCTACTATTCCCGCCATATCCTCTTCTATCTCTCTGAGCACTGTTTTTATTTTCTTCTCTATTTCTTTGCTTTGATTTCTTTCTTCGCCTCTACTTGGGGACCTTTCGGTTCTGGAACTCTTTCTGAATGGGTTCAGGCCTTCTTCCGACATCCTACCCTCTTCTCTTTCTCTCTTGCTGCTTTCTTTCCTTGCTTTCGGCGATTTCGGCATGCCCTCTCTTTCTTGCCCGCTGTCTTCTGCTTATCACCTCTCACTCACTCGTCGTTGTTTACGTTTGTTATCTCTGCACTTTTTCCACGTCTGCTCGCTATCGCTGCCAAACCAGTTTTTTTATGTTATTTTTTAGAATTTGCACCGTTGTTTTAATTTTTAAATAAAAAAATTAAATTTTCAAATTCTAGGGAATTTTGTATTAATTGGTAATTCAAGGTAACGGATGCAACATAATTATGTTAAAAAGTAGAGTTTGAACATTAATATTTGAAATTTTTTGATGTAAATAACAATAATACACTGAAATATGGATACAAATTTTCTTAGAGATCTATTAAACTACGAGTGCTTTAAGAGATAGCCATAAACGACTCCAGATTGAATACAATAATGGACCTATTAGAGACGGAGATTCTAAAAATTACTATTATCTACTTTGAGTTACAAATAGGCTCATTATTATACCGAAAACAGTTTAATAATGAAGCATATTATTTAACTGTTTTTGGTAACTTTTAGCTTGTGTTATATTGGTATATTTTTGAAACTAATTCTTTATATAATTTCAAATTTGTCTTTCTTTTGCGATTTTTCTTTCTTTTTTATAAATTTTAATTTGTCTAGGCTCAGTAAACTTTTCCTAGTCCAACTTTTTTTACATTCTATTAGATTTTTAGTCTCTCTTTACATATAAAAAACTTTCTTAAATTTTATTAACCACAACTAATAATAATTTTTTAAACATTGTTTTTTTCTTCTGTAAGTCCATTTTTAAGCTGCTCTGACCTTTACATTCCCTTCGAATATTTTACCTAAATGTTGTCCCCATTTTTAATAGTGTCTTGTGTATTTTTTTACACTACCCCGTCTTATTTTATTAATTTTATTATTCACGTCTGATGAGTTTTCCTCTGGTTTTTTTAATCTTTACTCTATATTCACTATGCTTCGCTCATTTTGACGATACTATTGATTTACGTTTAATAGATTAGTTTTATAGACTGTTGTCCTTATCCTCACTCTTGTCTCATTTATATTTTTTATGATTTATTTTTAATTCTATCTACCAAATATTTTTCAAATTACTTCTTTTTTGCACGACCTGTATATAATGAGCAACTTTACTCCCTGATTGTATGGAGTAAAGTGGTTCTTTTTTCCCCTTGGGCAAAAAACCATAGCCTATTCAACCTTTTATGGTACATATTTATTTCGAATTAATTTTTTTTTTCACTCGAGGTGCAGTTTGTAGCCCGAAGGCGAAGCCCGAGGGTCCTACAAAGCAACGACGGTAATAATTATGCTTTCCCGAGATGCAGATACTACGTATTATTTGCACGATTCAAAAATTTTAATTGAAAAAAGCCGAAAGGTTAAAAATTATTTTTAACTGTCAACATGACACTTCAATTTAACTTGACAGTTAGTGATAATTTACAAATTTTCGGCTTTTTTCTATTAAAATCGGTGAGTCGTGCAAAAAATAGTATGTGGACCTCGGGAGTGAATGATTTTTACCCTCAGTGCTTTGTAGAACCCTCGGGCTACAAATTGCACCTCGGGTAAAAATCATCCACTTCACTCCCTCGGTGCATAATATACTATTTTGTCACGATGATTATTCTCCCTTTCCTCGATCATAGATCAAAAACTTACAACCAATAAAACTCCTCGACACGAATACATCATGATCACACCAACGCGTCTCGACAACCGCAAAACATCGTCGGAATAATAAATTACCCAGAAACAAAGCTACACCCAACTAGTTCTCCTTTTCGGCAGACGATTAACCTTCCTCCTCTTCTCCATTCCATCACTGTTGATGGTACAATATCAAACAATCGCTCTTTAATTAAAAGAACAATTTCATTTCCGTTCGCTCAAGTCTCCGATATTTCTACGAAAGCACAACATTCGTATTTAATCGTGTAAGACTTCCAAAAGAAAACTTCTCACGACCGAGACCGGCCACGCGTGAAGTACTGCTCCATTATCGTAAATTTTTAACGGAATCACAGTTTTAATTCTTTTGACTTGCATGCAACCATTGTGTAGAACTCGAGTCTTCCGAGCGTGCGTTTCGTACGAAAACCATTGAAAACGGACATCGTGACGATAATAATTTCTCTTCAACGGATCGAATTGTCCATTCGACATGTTTGGCCAAAACTATTCAAATATGTCTAGTGGAACTTCCATCATTTCTGTAGAAATCTTGATAAAATCGCCGTGAAATGGCCACGTTTTGTGCTACAACAAGGAAATTTGTTGCGAGAATGGCTAATACGAAGGCGGTCTTAACAATCGATGAATTTCCACTGTATTAAAAGCAGTTTCAAATTTTCTGGAACAAATCGATCAAAACCATTTTGGTCTCATTCATTCACACCACTCAAGGCAGTTATGATCGATTTCACTTCGAAACTAGAAAAATTGATGGTAATTGTTCACTTTAACTACTTCTGGAATTTTCGCATTTTTTCTGGCTAGACACCCTCAGGGCGACCTCCTAGATCGTTTCCCACCATCCAAACCTTGTGCAAGTGAATTTTCCTTACCCTTTAGTTATACTTACTAAGACATTGGCGCGACCTTGAAACACAACAAGAGAGAAAAAAAGACATTTGCACAAGGTTTGAATGGTGGGAAACGATCTAGGAGGACGCCCTGAGGATGTCTAGCCAGAAAAAACGCGAAAATTCCAGAAGTAGTTAAAGTGAATAATTACCGAATTGATATTTGACATTTGCGAATGAAGCTCTAGCCACAAGAGGATCTCCTCTTTGGTGGACTACTCAATAAACCATAAAAAATTTATAGGGTACGTATTAACAGTTACGAAATTAACTGGACAAATTTCTTTTTTTAGTGCCCACATCAAATAATGAAAAGTTTATGAGGTGTCGGATATGCAATTAAGGCTAACTAAAAGTCCAACGGGTCGCGAAATAAGGCCTAGTTTACGCAGAAGGTAACAGTAGTTACATTGTTTTATTTCAATTTGTTGAGAATTATACCGAAACAATGGCTACTTTTAAACTAGGAGTATGCAACGGATATGTAAGATTATCATTAGCGGCGCAAACGTTTCGGAAAGAAACATATTCCGACATGTTTGAATTGTACATAATAATTATACATTGCCCCAAAAAAGTTAAGGATATTCTCGGTATGTGAATGATAACTCTCGTCTGCACAGGATACGATTGGTTTTGGAAACCTTAGATTTGCAAAAAAATTCAACATTTTCAGCTACCTGCACGATCTCCGGACTTCAACCCCATTGCACCCGCCTGAGACCTTGGAAACACTCTCGTAGACTATTTGCCTTATCCAGAGAATATTCGGGAATTGAGTGACTTGTTTCCTATTTTGTGGCGACAGATCCCCCAAGAAGAGATTGATAACTTAATTCGTCGTATTAGAGAAGTTATACGGGTATGAGGACGAAATACCGATTATTTGAAATTAAAACAAAAATTATTTAATTTAATTTTAATTTAATTTAATTTCAAAGGATTAACTTTTTTTTTAGTTCCATTCTGTATTGATCTGGCTGAAAATGAATGGAATTACACATGTGTATCGATTATGATCCCTGTTCTTCCTTTTTTGTTCACAAACAGCAATATCCTTAACTTTTTGGGGCAGTGTAGGAACGTGCATGATCGAAACTGTTGCATTTTACGGAAGTCTATGGTTTACGAACAGTTCATCAGTCATTATGACGGTATTGTGGAGTAAACTAAATAATCAGACTTTAAAAATGTGGAGTCACAGCGGAAACTTATCGCTCTTGCTACATAAATAATAGAATGGATCAATAACAAGTCAATTTAGAGTGGACGCAGTGTATAAGACATTTGTAAATTATCTCAAATACCATGGTATAGTACTGAAAAGCGAGCTAAATTATTTTATCCCTAAGATAGAAGGTGCGACCTTCCCCTGACCGTAAAAACCACCACATTGTCTGTTCGAGTCTTTGTAGCACATCCTTTGTTCGATTTTAGTTCACCTGGAAAATAGCTTATTTTGTTTGACAACGCAATAAATGACTCACATTAAACAATTAATTTTGTTTGCGCTGCGAACCGATCCTGATCTGTCATCGTCATCGTGCCCGAAACTTGGTTCTCGTGCCGGAAAATTCACCTCCTGTACTCTAATGTAAATAACCATAAATTAATTAGTAGTAATTTATTCTTCATTCACTAGAATATGTATTTATCTTCCAAACTTCAAAAAATCGGTCTCTAAATAGTAGAGTTAAAAGTTTTAGGTGGGTCACCTGTAGTTTAAATTATTATTTACAACAAAAAAAAAAAGTAAATAAAGTAAAATCATGCTTCCATAGTGGTTGGGCCGCTGCATTAAAAAATGTTTCATAAAAATTACACTCAATTACGTTATTAAAAAGGAAGAAGGGAAAAAAGAAGAAGCGAACAACTTGTCCCGTTTTTTTCCAAACCGTATGTATTTGACCGTTACACTCGTTGTACAGAACACTATTAAATCGTTCTTGTACCAAGAAACAGTTTACACTTTTTCTGCGATTTGGAAAAATTAAATACGTTCAGACTTTGTTTACTCAATTTTCTTGAGGGTCTCATAAGGAAGTGACTGCGAGTCGTTTTAGGATGCTGATGTCAATCTCGTAAAGGTGGGTTTCCTCGGAGAAATTACTCGTTCCCAAAGTTCGTGACAAATTTCCTTTTCCAATCAGCAACTGTACAGCGATCGACAAAATTATTGCCTTGTCATTCAAACAATTTGTCAACAGTTTAATGACTGCTTCTGTGGGTCGATGTAATAAAGACTACAATTTTAGCTTTTTATGAGTTCATGACCTTTACATTTTAAAAACGATTGGGTATTTCTATTTCCCCAAAAACTAACAGCGTCAAATAAAATTGTCGGTTCGTGTACAATTAGAGTCAAAACTAATGTCGCGTAATGACGTAACCACCAAAAAAAAAAAAAACAACACCACACCAACTCTGAACTCACTATGTTTGAAACCTGCAGTTGTAGAGCGTTTTTGGCCTGTACGTTAGGCGTGTATATTCGGCTTTGGCGTTCGGAAAATATTTTGAAAAGTACTGCCGCGTGACATTGAATTTGACTTTAACTGTACAGTTGGAGACAAAATACTTTGGTCGTCACTTTTCTGACACTTTAATGTAATTCAGGCTTTAACGTTAAAATGAATGACAATTTCAAATTAATGACAGCTATATGTTGTTCACGTTGACTTGACAATTTCAAGGTCAAATAATTTTACTTTTTGGCTGTGTAATTATGTTTTGGAAATAGTGACATGCAGGTAAACACCGTTCACGTTGAATTGAACATTGCTACATTGCATTATCTTGGTTAGCTGCATGTCACTATTTACAAAACGTAATTAGAGCCAAAAAATTAAATTATTTCACCTTGAAATTGTCAACTCAACGTGAACAACGTTTATTATATTTTCCTATCTAAAATATGGCACCGTCGGTAGCTGATAAATATAGAATCGTTTTCCTAGCTTCTGAGGGGTGTTCCTTGGGGCAAATTGCAGAAAGGTTGCGTTTACCCAAAAGTACAGTTATGTATATCGTCAATAAATGGAGAAGAACGGAATTGGTGGAACGCCGACGACCAGGAGCTGGCAGACACAGAATATCTATACTCGATGAAGATGTAGCTTTGACTGAGGTAGTGCGTAATGATCCTTTTGCAACAGCTGTTTAAGCTAGAAATTTAACGGGCTTTCCTGGATGCCTAAAAACAGCGAGCGACGCATAAAAAGTAGCTGGCTTCGTAATCATGTTGCTGCGAATAAACCGGGGTTAACCCAACAACATAAGGAAGCAAGAATAAGTTTTGCGCTGGAATACTTGTTAAAAGATGAAGCTTCTTGGTCAAGAGTAGTTTTTTCTGACGAAAAAGTGTTCCAGTCTTCTCGTAATGGTCGAATTAGAGTGTATAGACCAAGAAACTCCAGATTTAGTGAACGATACGTTCATAATACGCACAACAGTGGACGGTTTTCTGTTAATAGAGAGTTACGTTCCGTTAAAATAACCGGTACGCTATTCGCGAGCAATTACCGTAACCCCTACTTCAAACAACGGGCGGTAATGAATCGGTTACGCTATTGCCTAGCAACCCCGGCGTTAGCGTACACGGTTATCTGAAAAACGTAACGCGAAAACTCTCTAATATCTGGTCATGGATTTCTGTAGGTAGTCCTGGGGTAATGCTTCATGTAGAAGAACGGCTCAACAATGACGTTTATATTAGGATTCTTGAAAATATTATGGTTCCTTCTGTGGCAATTGCGTACCCAAATAATGATTATATTATTCAGCAAGACAACTGCTCTGTCCATACCGCACGTAGAGTAACAGAATGGTTCGAGAATCATAATATAAGCGTCCTTGATTGGCCGAGTCGCAGTCCTGATCTCAACCCTATTGAAAACATGTGGGGTTTGTTGGTTAAAAAGTTAAAGCAGTCCCGTTTGGTGTTTGCTAATAGGGAGGAGCTCTTGACCGATATCTGATGCATGGCAGTCATTACCGCAGGATTATCACAGAAACTTATGGCTCTCCATGCCATTTAGGATACAGAAAGTTTTAGACGCTAATGGTGCCATGATCAAATATGTACTAATATTAGGTATCTTTTTATAGTGTTCGCCTCTATTATCTCTGTGTACTCTAACTCGATCGTTATGAGAAGACTGGATTTTTCGTACGAAAAAACTATAGCTGACCAAGAAGCTTCGTCTTTTAACAAGTGTTCCAGCTTTCTTATGTCGTTGTGTTAGCCCTGGTTTGTTTGGTTCGGTGTGTAGGGTACCATTGAAGTCTTGGTCCTTCTGGACCTGTTTGAACTAAAATAACTATTGTATTTATTAGCTTTTTCACTTACATTGTTGAATTGTTGAAACTATTATCTATACTATAAGATGTTTTGTTTATTAAATTGTTCTTTTTTCATGACATTTTTGAATATCTTTAATAATGACAAACCAACAATCTCGTAATTTTACATGACTGGTACCAGGCTTTCCTATACATATTTCATACTTACACGAAACCGAATATTTAACGAAAGTAATTAGCTACATACAACTTGTCAACTATGATTGACAGTGGCTAAAAATAAGGTTAACAGTCCTAAAGCATGCTTTACAATTTAATGTCACTCAAGTGACATTGACGATCAAAGTATTTTGTCTCCAACTGTACAAATCGATATTTTTGCAGATTCCTTTCAAGAAACAAAATAATTTAAACTAGCATAATTAGCTAGACAACGTTTTATTCAGGAACGTTCTTATCAGTTTCAGATCCTAATTTTATTAAGACTATGGGAAATAAGGTCTTTGTGTACAACAAATGTTTTTATGTTTATTTAACAATTTCATTCCAGTTGAAGTGTGCTATAAATTGCACGACTGCAACCCTAATGTTAACTTTAGACTGCACCTACTGGTTGAACGTGGTAACTACATATAACACAAACTGGTGCAATTAGATTGTGAATTTCAGAGCAAAAAATTTCGGTTAACTGACCGTTACTAACAGCACCAGTTTACAATGTTTTGGAATCGATTAATTCTTCGGGAAAAAAATTGATTGTATCATTAATACTCTATCACCATCATTTGGGAAATTGAACGGAATTGATTTTCTTTATTAATAATGGAACAATGCTAAATTAAGTGTTACAACGTAAAAAGCTAAAAGAGTAATTTATCATTAGGAAAATTTGGGGCACTGGGTCTATCAATAACGAAATACTAGGTGCGTTTTATTGCTTCTATCTTAGGATATTCCTTGGATTTTATGGGGTTATCTGTACATTGAACATGGGGGCGAGATTTTGACAATTTTTGTAAATTGTACATAGCTCCTTTTTATTTTTGTACGCGTTATGTTTATTGTAATGTAATGTAATAATGTAAAAATGTAATACTTAAGTAACAGTTATGGAAGACGACGGTTTCTCTCTCCGTTTTCCATAAAACTCAAAATAGTCGAAATATTACTTTTATTGTTTTTATGTAAGTTTTTTTGCTAGGGCCGTTGCGACCGTGGGAGTTTGTACTGATTTAATACGTATGCAAGACGAGGGTTAAAAGTTGGTTAGTCACGCTTGCCCACAAATCTGGAACAACCCTCTGCGTTTCCCATAAAAGTTAAAAACAGTCGGCATATGTATTAATTTCATGATTATTATGTAAATGTTGTTAGGAGCGTTGCGACCGTAGTAGTTTTTTTTTTAATTGAATGTGATTCGTGCATTTTGAATAACCGTTGAATGAGTGAGATGATGGTTGGGTGCGAGAGTTAGGAAAGGGGATATATATATAAATGAGATTTTTAGTTAGTTTTTAGACACTCTTGTTTGGCCTTAAGAGTACTGATTTCTGAGAGTCCTTAATATAGTAAAGTATTAAGGTGTTTGTTTTATTTTGAGAATCCTGACGAATTCAAGTGTTCAATTGTAACATACGTTTCATCAAAAAATTCCACCCGATTCCTTTTGTTGCTGGTAGAATTTTTAGTCTATTATCTCGCAAACTAAGCATTTTTGACCCCATATGAATTAAGAGTTTTATGCTTATTTTTGATCATTGAATCTGCCCTGAAAGTTTGTCGGTCGAATTCGGATACACCTTGTATAATGAAAGACGTGCTTTATGAACAAACTTTAATTCAATACTAATTTTAAACACACCACCTCACCATTTTATAAGCGAGTCAGTCATATAACATTTGACCCTTTGTTAGGGTTAACGTCGGGCAAAAAACCAATTAAGCCAGCTGCAGATATACCGTGCGATCGAAAAAAAAAAATTAGAGTTGGCTGTGACCAAAAATTTCAGTTGGCAATTCGTGAGAGTTCAATTAACAGATGTCAGTCTTAAAAGTTAGGTTAGTGATTTTGAGAACGTTGAAATCTTGTTACAATATTTTTTAGAATTAAGAAAAAATAACACAGCTGCATGACCCCGGCGCTTGACCTCGAATTAGCTACCCCGCTTTTTTCTGTATGTGTCGTTCTGCTTCATTTACACCACGTTGAGGGTGTAAAGGAACCGAACTTTATTTTATGCTAGTTGGTAGATTATGAATTATTGTCCAGATGTTGCGGACTTTGGTGCATTCTTAAGATTAGATAACTGCAGCTGTCTTAATTGGTTTTTTGCATGATATCGACCCCAACGAAGGGTCTCAAGTTTTGTAATGGCCCGCCTATAAAGTGGGAGATTTTTATGTATGTGAATCAGTTCAGAATTAAAGTTTGTTAAGGAAACAAGTCTTTGATTGCATTTTCTCCGATACGCCTTACACTTTATTTGAAGTTTGAGTTTCACTGGATCCTGACAGAGAAGTGAAAAGCTCATTATTAATTTATCAGAAGTGGGTTAAATTTTTCTTAATAATTTATCAGAAGTGTACCTACCTGTAATACGTCCGCGAATTAAGTGTGGTACGGAAACAAGCTAAAAGTGAATGACTGAAGTTTCGCTTGTGGATTTCGCGATTTTGCCGGGACTCTGAAGTGTATTGCGGGAAGTGAGTACGGGTACGTGGGTGATATCGTATCGTCGTATTCTGAGGGTGAAGCCTAGTAACGGGATGTCTAGGTCGGGTTCACCAAGTGCCGGTGAGTACACTGAAGAGGAGGTAGAAAACGCCAGATTATTGTTGGAAATGAAGAAGAAGCAGGCGGAGGACAGCACAGAGAGAATGCAATCTTCGGCGCATGCAACAGGACAACAGTTGATGTCTGTGGATGCGGTGGTGGAGCTAATTAGGAGATTGGTTCCATCAGGGGCGTCACCTGCAGGGTATGCAAGTGACACGATGACGACGGGTGAACCGACACCCGGGAATTTTTGTGTAGTGCCAGATCTGACGCAAGGGTTGAAGGCGTTCAGTGGCAGAGGAGGGTATTTCGAAGCAAGGAACTGACTTCGTGATATAAAGGCGATGGGTAGAAGACAATTTTGGAACGAAAATATTATTTTGGAGATGGCACGACAACATCTCCAAGGCAGCGCTCTAAATTGGTATCGTTACCATCAAGAGGAAATTCGAACTTGGAGTGAGTTCGAAGAGAAATTTCGGGAAAAGTATGAAGATACGCGAACATTGACGGAACGAGTTCATGAGATGGAAGCTCGTGTACAAGGGAAAGACGAAAGTGTGGAGGACTATTTTTATACGAAAATGCGATTGTGTCGGGAGTTAAAATTGGAGTTTCAGGAAAGTAAAAAGCTAGTGTTGATGGGACTCAAGTCACGAGAAGCGGCTAGGACAATTTTGCTAGCGCGACACTATGACGAAACAAGTTGACTAAAGGACATTTTGGACAGTGAACAATTCTACAAGGGACAGTTATCGGGTTTACGCGAAAATCGGACGGAGTGTGCGAAAGCCAGCAAAGAGGTCACATTTCAAAAAACTGTACGGCAAAAATCAGCGAAACGTTTGCTCGACAGAAGTACCGGTTTCTTTCAGCAACAAACAGTCTGCACCGACAGCGACGTCACAAGTGATGTGCTTTAAGTGCAATGAGATGGGACACTATGCGAACCACTGCAAGAAGAGAGAAAGAACAACAGAAAATGCGGCAAGACAAAATGTAAACGTGGCAACGGAAAACAACATTCTGTTCAATGATTCATTAAAATTAAATGTTATTTTTTAACACAAAATTTTTTAAATATTTTTTCCGAGTTCTACATGAAGCCAGTAGCTCGTGGATAAAAGTTTATCCGACCTTTTTGACACCCGATATACAAAATTGAGCAAAAAAAATCTACAAAACAGAAACGACTCCACCATTCCAATTAATTAAAGATTTTTGCAAGCGAAGCTTAATATGTAATTACGATGAATTTCAGAAATTTAAAATTCAAATTTTCAAGGGGCATGAAAAGAAAAATTCCACAGGACGACACAGGTAGAAGAAAAAAAATTAGAGAATTACATAAAATTATTAATTAAACAGTGAAGAATAAAATTTTCTATACCTACCTATTTCTTTCTAGTCCGCAACTTTTTTATATTTTTGTATACTTAAATATGGGAGTCACGGAGTTCGACCACGATCCCAAATTTGTGTTAATCTGATGGTCGAGTTCGGCCACCGACCGCTACCAAAGGGATTAAGATTTTCCAGGTACTGACGGGGGGCCAAAGAGATCAAATTCACTCTATTAGCTTGGAGGTTGAAAAAATAAGTGGTGGGACGTTGGCATATTTAAATGTAGAAGCAATTACTGATTTTATTTAGTTTTGTATTACATATGCCAATCATTTCATTCGAAATTTAATGAATGCTTTTATAACACTCATCCAAATATATTTCAATTCCTATCTGTGTTAAAAGATTTCTAGTGTGAGGTTTATATTAAAATACACACTGCTAACCGTTTTGTAAAAAAAAGTACGTAAATACATAGCTGAGAAGCAAAAATTAGTAAACACTAAAATTGCTGCTTGTTATGTACATAATGTTATTACTAAATTCGAATTTATAGAATGTGTATCTTGTAAATTTCAACCACATTAACTTTTCTTGTGAAATTGTTGTATCTTGTCCAGAACCAGCAGGTAAAATCCGATCCCCTGGGTAATTAGATAAGTCAGGTAGCGTGGTCCAACCCGTATATGCACTTAATCCCATACCCTTCAGAATACTTAGAAAACACAGGTAACGTGGTCGAACTCACATACGCCCGTAAATATTATACAGGATTATTCTAAATGATTGTAGTCGAAGTAGGCATGAAAACTGAATGTAAAATTTATGGTTCCGCTCCACATAAAAAAACATCAAAATGATGTGAATAAGTGAGTACACACGATTCACACACGGGAGTTAAATTGGGTGCAAAACAACTCAATATTTTTAAAATTGATTGCAAAACAACTCAATCTTTCTGGATTCAATTGTTAATTTTACAAAAATAAAGAAAAATCTCATCACCGCACTTTTCACCTAAAAAATGAGTGACAGCGACAAAACTGACAGTTCACATGCAAGCGGCAAAAATGTAATAACATGGGCATGGCCTACTTCGACTACAATCATTTAAAATAACCCTGTACATAATTTTATAATAAAATATTCAACAAAAATGGCATTTTTTCAAATTGATTTAATTTAAACACAGCAGATTAATTCTCCCATCCATGCTTTTCAATGGGAAACGCGTCAAGTGAGGACTGCAGCCTACGTCACAGCTAACGAGAGGTTGCGCGGACAGATTCAGGCGACCCAGCAATCCTGTTACTGTTTACTATTCTTGGTCCAAACTAGCCATGTTCGCGAACGTTTTGCGCGGTATTGCGCTGTCGTCTGAACGCGCCTTTAGGGGGCCAGCGGACGAGTCGTATTGGGTTTCCGCAGGTCAGCGCTCGGATGTTGTCGCAGCCCGATTCCCTTACAATAACGTACCAGTGGCGGCTCGTGACCTCTGGGTGAGGTGAGGCCAAGCGTGAGGCGCATATTTTGGAACATTTAACAACGACATAACTAAATCAAATTGGGGATTCATGTTTGATGGTTGATCTACCTATGTTACCTTACCAAAAATCAAAAATGTGCACTTAACCAAATCAAAATAACCACGGAAAATGACACAAATGTGACCAGCACAGAACAAATTATTATTCAAACTGTTACTGAATTATATTAGTTGGCGCGAAGGCGCCGCGTCGCGACGGCCCGCTGGAGTAATAAACTGGCGTGATCTTTACGTCATTTTTGGGGGATGATTTCCTATTGGTTAAAAGGCGCGCGTTAAAAAATATGGTCTAGCTCAATGCATGCTGCCAAAATTGTAGTACGAGAGTCCACGATGCTCACCGGGAGGCCCCGAAAATTTCATACCACCTAGCAGATAAACCATTCAATGGGAGTATTTTTTTCTCTGGAATTAGACCATAATACGCATGCGCAAAGTGACGTAAGTGATGGTGATGTAAGATCGGCCTCGATTTGTAGTAATTGACGCGGCCACTAGTGGATGCGGCGCGACGATAAATATTTGAATATTTCCCGTTGCACTGGGAGCGCTGGATTTAAAATTTATCGCTCTCCAGTGGAACACAGAAAACAAAATAAATGCTTTGGATACGACTCCTGATATTCTTGCTAGGATTTACTAGTTTGAAAATATATTAAATTATAAAATAATTATAATATAAAAACAAATCTGCAAAATACTAATTCTTAAAAATAAATTTTTATTTAAATTCATGCTTAAATGAGGATGAGGCCCGGCCTCAGTTGCCTCACCTGACGAGCCGCCACTGTAACGTACCAAATTTGATTTTTTCTAGTCTTTGGATCAACTTATGTTAGTTCGTTAAAATCCGGTTAGTCATAAGGAAATGTAGAAGTGTATTTGGTTATGAGCGAATGCTAATAACGTGTGATTCAAAAAAACGTTCATCAAAGTATGCCATGGAAGACAAAGATAGATATGACAGGCATGTCGTAGCTTGCGTCAATTCTGACAGATTTAAGATTGTGAATCTTATAGGTTATAAATTTATTATTGTAAAATTTGAACGTTATGGCTTTCACCGACCACCAAAAACGCTGCATGTTGGAAATTTATTTTAGAAACGGCATAAAAATGGATGGGCAGTGAGTTTATTCAACACGTAATGCTTTTGAAGATTTCCAGGAAACTTTTGCAGAAGTGATCGTGCATTTTGATTGATTTAACAGAAAAGTACATCGTCTTGTGCACTTTACAAAGAAACTGGAAGTGTAGGACGTAAAGAAGGTAATGGGAGACCAAAGGTGGGAAATGAAGAAAACAGTGAAACAGTACAAGTAATTGAGGAACAGCCAAATAGAAATAGTTCAATTTACAATTCAATCTGTCCTATGGGCTATACCACTTGTCAGCGTATTCTGAAACAAGATCAAGATCATTTACATCCTTATCATCCACAACTAGTCCATGAAGTACTTCCAAATGATCGACTTTGAACACAACAATAATTCTGTTAGTGGTTTATTGAGAATTTTCATAACAATAGTGCAATATGTAGTGGAAAAAACATTCTTCAGTGTTGAATCGTGTTTTAATGAAAGTTTATGACAACCACCTTATTAGTTTAAATATGCCACATGAGTGGCCTCCCACGTTTTGTGATCTAACCCCATGTGACTTCTTTTTGTAGCCATACATTAAAAATTCAATTTTCAGTGCACCTGTGGTTGATATGGATGATCTTCGGCTAACAAACTGGAATGAATCAATAATTTGCTGTGGATGTTGGAAAATGTTGTTGAAACAATTAAAAAAAAAGTTAGGTTATGCATGCGTGAACCCGTGAACGTGGTGGTCACATAACACATCATCTAAGTTTTATTTATTAATGTTATTAATAATTATTTTTAAATCAATGAAGTACATTTGTTTCCATAAAAAAGCCTTTTTATTAAGTTAAAATCTGTTTTTTTTAACTACCTACCGAGTTCTGAGTAGTTTAAAATTCAAGAATGCGTTCGTAGTTCTAGGGTCCCTAAACAAAGTTCGAACGTTATGATTAGACATACGTAATTTTTTTCATGGCACACTTTGATGACAGGTTTTTTGAATCACAGGATAGATTGTTCGGAACGAATTAGTTTTAACAGAAAAATTGTCGGTTGGGACGGTCGGTTGGTCTCAACGGATTGTTTAAGATTCGATTAAACATTGGATTAGTGATTTTGGCCGTTGGAGCTAGAATGAATGTGAGTGGTTGAATGAAATAGGGATGTGTGAATATAAAAGTAAGAGAGTTACAGTAAAACAGGAAGTTTTATTTTAGCAGTTAGATTAGAAGTTTAGTCTAGACACTTAGTTTAGGTAGTTTATAGGTAGTTAGTTAGGAATTAGAGTTAAGGGTAATTCGAGTGTATGGAAATCATAAATCATCGTTCATATATTAAAGTTAGTGTTTTAATTCAGTGTTTGAAATTTTATTAACATCCTGACAAGAGCAGAAAAGAAAATATTGCTATAGTTTAATCAAAAGCGAGATTTCAAAAGAAAATATTGTAACAATTAGTACATGAATTTTTAAAACGAGCTACAAATTTAGCTTATGTTAATATTAAGTCGGTTCAAGGATAGCATCTGAGGCAACTAGATATGTATATGACATATACATATTCACCGACAAACACAATTGCACAACTTATGACTACGATCAGAAAAATAGAGCTACAAAAATACAACAAAAGTCGTAGAACTTAGAGTAAAAACATGTCGTTGCCAGCTAGTTCTGCCGATCTGTCACCTCTGTTTCCCAGACGTTGTTTGAGACTACTGACTCGGACTCCTCTTCGTGACACTCAGAATAGTGTCAGCGAATTTTAAAAACGCCACAGAAAAACTACTTCTTCCACCCCAACATGTGGCTCATAAATTATGTTCGGAAAGGTCCTTGACTCGGGGGTGACACAGGCCTACAGGCGTGGCTGCAGGAACAGAACGGAGATGTTCGATGTACGGGTACGAGAGTGACGTTAGGCGAATAATTGTCCAGTGAATTGGCCAGTTGATTAGGCTTGTGATACTCGGTGATAGAGATACAGTTACCAGATATTTCGGTAACTGGGTGATAGTAGGTTTGGGCAACCTGGGCTATGATGTCAGTACCAACAATGTGTTAAAACCTCTGGCAGATACCATGGTATGATTCCCGAGCAACGGACTAGGCCCGGGTGAGACATCTTTGGTTCATGAGACGGCTGGGCCGTTGATCGGGCGCATCTTGTAGGCGTGGCCGGTGGTGGTGACCAAATGCAACAGATCATACGTGCTTGATAAAAGGTTGTGAGGTAATCCCGGGTCCCACTTACTGAGGGGACACAGTAACGTATGAACGTGGGTTGTAGGCTCACACGCTGGCATTGGCGATCTTCTTCTCTGGAGATCGCGGGCGGGCCGTGCATCCCAAACTTCACACGGGGCTGTTACAGGTGCTACCAAACCATCCGTAATATAGCGCTCTAAAGACGACGCCCGTAGTTGGAGCCCCTCGTCATGATCGAGCTAGGGGGAGGAATCCCCAGGTGAGTCACTCTAAGCCTTTGATTTGTGACAGATGTGTCAGGTGTTTATCGTTTACATGTTTGTACCGTCCCAATTGGGCAAACCCGAGTTCGCACCTGTGCTATATCGTTTGAATGACTGAATAAGGTGGAGGTGAGTTCGATTGTAGATTATCGTACGACTGTAGCTGAGATTGTCTAATTTAACGTGTACCGATGAGTCTGATCTATTAATTGTCAAATATTGAGCGGATAAGGCCCCTGGGCAAAAACCAAGTCTTACAATAAATCATATACATACAACTTGCTTAGAGGAGATACTTAAACAGGATACCATCGATCGTCTTATCATACATGGACTATTGTACGGTGCGATCAACAATTACTTAGATAAGGGGCAGCTATGACTTTGACAGTGTCAGATTTTTCGTATCTTTGCTAACTCAGCTAATTAACGTCAAACAATTGTCACTATGAATCAAATTTTAACGCAAAAATGTTCTTTACTTCAGAACATAAAAGATTCATCTTACTTTCGTAATGGTGTTTTCAATAACGAAGAACGGACATACAGCGCTGTTGCCTGTTTGTATACAGGGTTATTCACATAAGAGTACGAGCCTAACATGCATGCAACCCACATTATATTACCGACACCATGGTTTTTGTAATGTAAATGTAATTTGGGTTGCATGTTAGGCTAGTACAGCTTGTACTCTTATGTAAATAGCCCTGTATATACCATTCACGATGTTTTGGCATAAGGGGAGGCTATGATTTCATTTTTTAACGTTGGATACATGTTTGATTTCTGTCATCTCTGCTGTCACTAAAGTGCCTGACATGCGGACCTATCAAAATTAACATAACATGTTGCCGAATTTACCGTAATCATAATTAAGCGACTTTAAAACGTATTGATGGTGTTTGTATTAGACTGCAGAACATATTTTCAGTAAGTTACAATGAAGTCAAGTTCGTTTTGTGTATAAATTGAATCATAGGTGAGTACAAGATAAATATGTAGCACGGATAGGTAGTGAAGGAAGAAGCAAAGACCCAATTGAAATGGCACAGGGGTTTTGTAAGACCTATTATAACTTCGCGATAGAGTTGTGAATTTATGGTTTGAGTCTATTTTGAAATGTACTGCTGAAATTTGCCAACATTTTTGTAGATATTGTGAAGAACTTATTTCGGAAAATTGGGCAAAATTAATGGGAAATCTTTCATTTGAAAACGTTGTTCCTTTAATAATTTCATTAGGAGAATCTGACTCGGAATTTGATTGGGATTTTGATGCAGGTAATGATGATTCAGAATTTTCTAATGAAATTACGGAAGTTGAATAGTTTTGTTCTTTTTTGTAATGGACGATGGGTGTGTAAATATTTTGCAGAAAGATTCGAATAAAGTAAGGATTAATAAGTAGGTACACGATTTTATACAATCTAGTTCTAGGAATGTTTTGGTTAAAATGAAGAATTCATTGAGAAGTCACTATGGCGGACAAAAAATTTTGAACGACTTGTTATTCCTTTGACATATAAATGTAAAACTGGCTTTATGGTCAACTAACCTCATTTTTTATTTTTGCCTTTCTTGTCATGTCACCAGTGACAGATTAGTCAATCATAGATTAACACAAAAATTTTGGTGTGCCTATGTCGGCTCACGAATGGTGAACGTGGACGAATCTTAATCGTTTCGTCTTTGGCGTCGAAATTGCGAAAGTCGCTGCAGCCCCTAGGCTATCGAGTGGTGTAGAACTGTAGAATGTAGATACATACGTACCTATCTAGTTCTTAGAGGTTTAGCATCAACACAAAATCAGGAATGTCTTCATCATTGATGAAACCAAATTTAGTTCTATTTACGTCAAGACAGAACGACCCAACAGGTTGTATTTTGGTACGCAAATATCAAAAAATTCAAAGTACAGATCAATCCACAATACTAACAAATTATAACATTTATTTATTAAACTTAAAATTAAAAGTTTAAAATAAAAAAAACTTTACAACTAAAACTGAAGAAGTCAATATTTGATCATTGCTCCATTTTGTTGTACAACCAAGAGCAATCTATTCCTCATGGACAGGCACAGATTTCGGTGATAGGTCGGGGGTACCTCGTTCTGTTCCACGGAAGACACCCGCCTTCTTTCAGAACCTGGACGCCGAACCACCGTCCCAGTGTGTTCCCACTTCTGCATGATGGCATGGATAGTGCCCTTCGATAACCCTAAATTCGTCGAAATTTGCCCATACGACATACCCGTCTGGTGAAGGGTTACTATTTTGGCTTTAGTAAATTCAGATACGGCTGGCATTGTATCACTAAGTTATTATTATAAACTTGAGAGACGTTTACTTCAAACCGTCAATTTTTCGATTTAATTTATAAACGTCATAATAACAGTAAAGGGCAGCTTACATTGACATTTTTTGATATGCCAAAATTTGATCGTTCAAAATTTTTTGTCCGCCATAGTACTAACTGGTTGGTTAAGACACTGTATAGGTGAGTTATCTAAGTGGTACATAAATTAACAGGAGCCACTTCGTCTTTCGGTCCCAGTCCCTACTATTCTGTAGTTTGTTCAAGTAAGTTTCCTGTTTTGTTAAATTGAATTAAAAATGTGTGAATATTGTTCTATTGCAAACTAGTAAAACTGACAACAATGCACTAGACAATGACGCAGTTTATAACCTCAAACTTAGAAAAACATAACCTAATTCAACAGACAGCTTTACTGCCAACTTAAATGCACTTTTTCCATGGCCTCCCCTTATGGCAAAACATCGTGAATGGTATACAGGGTGTTAGGAAATGGTCTCCCAAGAATTTCAGGGTGAGTTTATCAGGAAAAATGTGGCCGAAAACTTTTATACTGGGTGCCCCAAAATTCGCGGAACAACTCAATGGGGCAATGTCAACTCATGTTAGAAAATAATGACAAATAATAAAAAAAACTCAATAATGAGTTTGCGCCAAGGCATTTTCCCTTACGGTATAAAGTCATACCGTGCGTTACACTAGTGTTTCCTAGGTTATTTTGATTTTCTACAAATTTTATTGGAGGAACATAACGTTTATTTTTATAATGTAAGGGAAAATCCCATTGCGCAAACACTGTAATACCTCTTAAATTTGAAGATATGGGGGCTCAAAAGGTGCAGGCAGCTTTGATTTCATTTATTTTAAATATTAAAAAAGATTTTCATTATTTGTCTTTTCCTAACCATTGGCATAATAAGTCTGAACGATTGTGATCAGGTTTGCAATTATTTTCTTCATTGCTTCCTGCATTTCCAAATAGTAATTTTATGCCCGTTTTACCTAAAATAAATAAAATAACGTCATGGCTTTGATTTTTCTCCCCTATTTCCATGGATACAACAAAAATGAAATATTTGCAGACAATTGGGATACATAGAATGTTTTTAAATGTTGCCACATTAAGTATAATGAATAGGTCCATATCTTCGACAAAAACGAAGATTGATTTTTTTTAAACATTTTTACCTGATATTTTAATGACTACTTAACAACGTACTGCTAAGTTGTTCCGCGAATTTTGGGGCACCCAGTAGAGTTTTTGGATAAATTGAACCGTTTTCTGAAAATAAAATTGTTCCCTGCTGTTTTGGGACTGCTGAAATATTGCTTTCTGCACGAAAAAATCTTAATATGTTGCGATTTAAAAATGATTGCTTGGTAACGATTCGAAATTTAGGTAGGTACTACTGTCAAAGTCTACACTTTGCCTGCAAAGATTACAATCGTTTACAATGCCAGAATATTTCTATCGAGGAGTATGCAGATATAGAGCATTCGTTTTAAATGTTGGTTTTTGTAATAAAACTTGCCTGCTTTGACACTTGTCCGAAACTCAGTGAATCCAAAACTGTGTTCAACATAACGGGTCCAAAATTAAAGAATGGTGAAATCGAGAACAACTTTTAGAAGACCAAATGGAACCATTAATATTTGTTGCCAATAATGGTGAATCATCGAGTGAATTTGATTGAGATGACGATTTTTTTATTTATGTATTTTATTTATTAATTTAGGTACTTTAAAATATACATGTAATGGATACTTTACTAATGACTCTTATTTCTTTATTTAGCAATCTTATTTCTCAAACACCTACATTACTTAAAATCTCTTTACATTTTTTTGGTCACTGATCACAAAATGTGTTTTAATTTTCTTTTACTTGTGGATATTTTAACGTCTCTTTCTTTTGCTCGTCGATAAGATGGTGAAAGTACGACGTGGTACCAGTTTTATATGAACAGAGGGATTACTTCTCTACGGTACCAATACAATGAAAATTTGCCGCTTTCGTAATTTATGGTGTTTTGAGTTTACAACTTTACCCAACATTTAAAATGAATGCCCTATATGCATTTTCTGTATGGGGAATGTAGCGGAAATGTCAATGCTGCTGTCCGAAGGTACGCTAATGCCTGTGTTATGGCCAGTGTTCGGACGAAATAGTACCGAACAAGTCGACCAGTACAACTTTGCGTAATACCCCACTCACATATAAACACGATTCAGCTGGTTCGTTTTCAATAACAGGGAACCAGCTGAATCGTGTTTATGTGCGAGCGAGGGATTACGCAAAGTTGTACTGGTCGACTTCTCCGGTACTATTTCGTCCGGACACTGGTTATTATGGCAAACGGAGGATATTTTGTTTTTTAAAGTTACACAGAAATTAACAATCTGATCAGGGTCAGTGCTCGATTTCAAATCCCTTTAGAGGTTGATCGAAATGTGGTATCACAAATAAAGCTGCAGAAATAATTTCAGTTTATTGCAGCAATAAAAGGCGACTTACCTCAATGTTCTGGTGAATCTCGATAAATATTTCGAATATAATTATTGATTTTGTCAATAAAAAATGCAGTCCTGGTAGTTTTTAATGAGATATTATCCAAAGGAAATATTTAAAACGAAAATGTGATTGGTTTTTAAATTTTATTTATCGCTATAATGTAAAATTTTCACTGAAAGTAATTTAGTAAGAGGGGGTCATTCACGAAACTCAGATAATTTGCAAATCGTTAACGAAACGGCAAATACAATGCTTCAACAATGTTAGTTGTCATGGTTTTGAATTTGCAATGTCTTATCGAGCCTTACCGATTCGTGAATGACCCCCTAAGTAAGTTATTTGAAATGAGAGATTTCGAAGGAGATAGCAACGTTTTCGTGGGCAGTAGTGACTCCGATGATGATAAATTTGAATTAACATTGAATTAAGTACACTAAAGTGAAAAATGAAAATTATTTAGGTTTGTATACTTCGTCCAGCGAGAGAATGGGAGATTTTAAATTGTATTAAATTAACCCAACACTACAAACTGCACTAGAATTAATTAGAGTATAATTTCGGGGCAAAAATGTTACTGCTTAAAGGATATACCGGATGTTTCAAAAAATTTCTGGTCAAGTAGGTTCTGAAACAACAAAAGCATTAAAAACGTATGGCTTAGATAATAATTGAACTGTCAAAAACGTCATTAATCGCCATAATAATTTTGTTCGCAAAATTTTATCTATGAAAATGGTTTTCACTCCTGAACAACAGATATTCATGATTGAACCTTATTTTCGCAATGGTCATACTCTTCACACATTTCGAGAAAATGGCAATGCTCAGCGGAAGTAGTCGACCTAAAATTTGTATTGAGGAAAATACTGAGACTGTCCCAACGTCAAATGGAAGACGAACCCCATGATCTCTCAGGCAACTGTCGGAGCAGACTGATTTGTCAGTGTCAACTTGTCAAAGAATTGTTTGAAAGGATCTTGATTCTTGATGATTCAGTAACAGCTGAAAGGTATCGAAACAACATTCTTGATGTTTTCATCACTCAACTCGAACTCGCTCAAGGGTATTTTCAATAAGACGGGGCTACAGTACGGGAGATTCTTCGTTCTTTGTGGCAATTTTTTGACGATCTCTGGCCTGCACTTTCAATGTGCATCGAAGCTCAAGACTATCATTTTCAACACTTGCTCTAGATTAATTTAAAACACATTACATATTGTTAATAGTTATGTACTTGTTTACACATATTCCGCGGATGTTTTTGTTGATCTGGATTCATAACCTAACTTTAACCCCTTTAATACGGTAGCTCGGTGGCCGCATGGCTGTCGGAGACAGTGCTCCGAGGTCGCGGTCCCGGCGCTAGTGGGTTCGAATCTCACCGAAGGGGGAGGATTTTTTCCAAGGGAGGAACCTCCGCCGGGCCATGGATGTGTGTGTATGTCTTTCAGGGGCTGACGGTAGGGTGGTGGAAGGAAGAGCGACACTCTTCCGACACCACCGCGAGGTCAGCAGGGTTCGAATCCCAGGCCGGATGGGCCTCCCATGGATGTTTGTGTTTGTATTCGTGTTGTGGCGTCCAGAAAAAGGAGGAAGGAGAAGAGAGGGTGGGCGTGGGTAGCCGGGGAAAGTACCCCGGAGCCCCGCCGCACCACATAGGAAAAAAGAGAAGAAAAAAGCCGACCGCAAGGTACCTGATAGGCCCGTAGTGGTGAAAGGGGAAAGGCTTTTAAAAAAAAAACCTTTAATACCATCCTGGCGGCAATATTAAAGTTCAACCAACGCAAATTTTAGTAGAATCGTAAGAAAATAACCGTTCTCAAGCTTTTCCTGAAATTGTCATTTTATGACAGTTCGTTCGAAACAATTATTGTGATAAACACATTTCCGCCTGGATTACTCAAGTTACGCCATACGTTTTTTTTTTTCAGAACCTACTTGACCAGGAATTTTTTGAAACATACGGTATTTCAAATTTTACATGTGCTAGGTACTACTTTCTCTATGTAGAATTTAGTGATTTTTATGTCAACCAATCTCTCGCTGGACAAAGTTTACCTATAAGGCATTCACAATCTTTTTGGGACCGAGTTGGCTATGACCATCTACATAGTGACTTTGTTGGTAGTACCTCGGTGATAACTAAATTTCCTAAAGGAAATTGACACTTTTTATGTTAGGTTACGTTGTTTTCAGTTTAAGGTTATATTTTCTGAATAGGTATATTGTTGCCGGATATCTGTTTAAATTAAGGATGACAATCCAACTCGAAAATTTTTAACCAATCGAATTGCAGCATTTTTCAAATTTGGACCAATCAAATTGATTTATAGTGAAAAAACACCGATCAGAGTGAAAAAACAACCAGCTGAGTGAAAAAACAACTAGTGGTTTTTCAGCGAAAAAATGTATGTCAAAATGAAACGTCAAATTTATTAGGTCAACTCGATAAAAATTTTCTCGGTGGATTGTCAAGTCGAATACAATTCGTGGTCTAATTTTTTCTGCAAAATTTGTCATTTAAGGCATTCGTAGCTTTTGCTTTTGGAAAATTACACTCGTTTTCGTTGCAAAAGCTACTCATGTCTTAAATGACAAATTTTGTCGGAAAAAATTAGACCACTTATTGTATTATACCTATATGAAAAATTGAAAATGATCTGAAAATTGAAGAACATAAACGTAAAATTAGAAATAATGCATAATAATGCAATTTGGATAAAGATTGTGTGTATAATACGAATATGCCAACTTATTTTACATACTTCTTGCATGAACCTCTGGTTGCTGGTGTGGAAAATTAAAAAAGTCAAATTGATGGCAAATAAATTTAGTATGTAGCATAAATCACGGATTTAGTACCAGAGCGCCCCGTACTAACCCTTTCGGAGCGCTACCGTCGCCAGCGAGAATGTAATCGCTGGACCCCTACCATCATCAGCTGCGCGCCGTCGGAGCGAGCCGCATCATCCTCAGCCAGGCTATAAAAGGAATGCACACAATGACAATGACAAATGACAGACGTGATCGCAGAATCAAACAGACGTTTTTAGTTTCTCCTACTTCAAATATTGATTTCCGTTATTAATATTGATAAATACATCATTGCTTTACTACCATGGTTAAGTTTTGACAATTCTGACATTGTCACATCATGTTCACACCACACAAATATTTAGTGTAAAACGTATGCAGCACACAGCTAAACAGCGCCTACTATGTTTAAGGGTTTAAAAAGTACTATAAACTGAATATAAAATGTTGCCCTTAGCAACCCTCCCTTGCAAGGGTCAAGGGTCAACTTTATTTTTTTTAATGGCAACATACGATTTTTTTGGTACAGTTAGATTCATTATGTTTTTCTGAGTTCAAAAATATAGCACACCTGTATATTTAAATCTCATTCTAATTTCTAATTCTTTATTCGTAACAGGCTATGAATTACTTATGAAGACATTTTTGTAGTCATGGAAACAATATTTATTAAGTAATACAAACAATAAAAACAACAATAATTTTTTTTCAACTGATCTGTTCAAATTGAGCACCATTTTGTTCGAGACACTTCGCGTGGCATTGAGAAGGCTTTCAGGTGGCGTTTCTCTGCAAGTAGTAATTTCTATTATTTCCGAAATATGCTTGCAACATATCCACAATTTCATTATTGTTCATTTTATTTCACAACACGAAATTGGAGAAAAAAAATTAAACAAAAATCACGACAAATAAAGTTTATTTTCAAAATAATTTTTTTTTTTTTTTTGTGTTTCCATGGCTACAAGAATATCTTAAGTAATTCATGGCCTGTTACGAATAAAGTTCTACTTATTCCTAATGATTTGTAATTGAATTTTATTTATTTCTTATGTTAGAATAACATTTAAATATACAGGCTGTGCTATATTTTTTAACTTAGAAAAACATAATGGGCCGTATGATTTCCCTTTCATTAAAGTTAAAGAACGTCGTTAAATTGTTTTGTCTCTGTCTAACATAGTGCTTGGCATATACTCTCACTTTGTCTAATCAATTATTTAGCTAATGAAAGGCTTAACGAATGGGAAATCATACGCCCCAATGAATCTAACTGTACCAAAAAAATTATATGTTGCTATTTAAAAAATTTAAGTTGACCCTGGACCCTTGTAAGATAGGGTTGCTAAGGGCAACATTTTATATCCAGTTTATAGTACTTTTTGAACCCTTTAATTTGATGTACCGCTTGTTGAAATCGGATTTCAAATAAGAAAGATATAAGCTGGGGCGTTTTTTTTTTGTGATCACTGTGTATGTACAGAGCATTTTTTTAAACTGTTGCCATAGGGAATTGCATGGTGAAACTTATACCCCCTGTTAACTTTTGTTCTGATGAAAATATTTAAACCATTTTTGGAACAAAGTTGAAAGATTT
This sequence comes from Tenebrio molitor, assembly GCF_963966145.1. Taxonomy (NCBI): domain Eukaryota; kingdom Metazoa; phylum Arthropoda; class Insecta; order Coleoptera; family Tenebrionidae; genus Tenebrio; species Tenebrio molitor. The sequence goes on from NC_091047.1 coordinate 33,171,331, forward strand.
TTTAAATTATCGGATAGATTACAATTCAATATCCTAAACTGTCCAAAAAGTTGTGAAAAAAATATTTTATTCGGAATCGTATTGTAATATGCACATTCCTAACCTTATACGAGGGCGGAAAGTTAACCATTCCTTTTTATCTTTACTTTTCTCTCTTGGTCAGTAATAGGCCACTTTCCGCCCTATTATAAGGTTTTTCCAGTGGCGTACTTACTGAAAGTCGAAAAACAGTTGAAATGAAACTGCATCAAATTAATTGTTTATTCGCTAAAAATGTAATGATTCCGAATAATAGTATATTACATACCGAGAAGGAAAGTGTTCCATTTCTGTCGAGAGAACAATAGTTTACCGAGAGGCTTGTCCTCGAGGTGAACTAGTTCCCAAGACACAGGAATGGACTTTCGCCGAGGTTTGTATATTATTTTATTCACAATCAATCATTTAATAAAACAAGCAACATTATAATAATAAAAAATAAATAAAAACCAACCTCCGTAATATTATCGTTTATTTTGGCAAAATATTAAAACTTAGTAGGCGCGCACGATTGAGATTGTATTAAATTTTAGTTCGCAAAAGTCAAACCAAATTGACATTTGCTCACATTTTTTAATAAACAAAATGTGCGATAGTGAAATAGAGTGTACCCTCCCCAGAATTGCGGGAATCCGCACACAAATTAACACTCAATCTCTTACCTGAGAAAAGCAAATTACGATATCAGAAAAACGTACAGATTTTCGCGACTGGTGCTACAGTAGCGCCACCACAGGTCAGTTATGGGTTTCATTACTGACCGCTTACGACTCATTACTGACTCCTCTTTTCATCATTACTGACCGGTTGATGTGTACACGAGTAATTGCTCACTATTTTATTCACAATCAATCATTTAATTAAACAAGCAATATTATAATACCTAATAAAAAATAAATAAAAACCAACCTCCGTAATATTATCGTTTATTTCGGCAAAATATTTAAACTTAGTAGGGGCGCACGATTGAGATTGTATTAAATTTTAGTTCGCAAAAGTCAAACCAAATTGACATTTGCTCACATTTTTTAATAAACAAAATGTGCGATAGTGAAATAGAGTGTACCCTCCCCAGAATTGCGGGAATCCGCACACAAATTAACACTCAATCTCTTACCTTAGAAAAGCAAATTACGATACCAGGATTGGTGCAACAGTAGCGCCACCACAGGTCAGTTATGGGTTTCATTACTAACCGCTTACGACTCATTACTGACTCCTTTTTCACCATTACTGACCGGTTGATGTGTACACGAGTAATCGCTCACTTTCTAACCTTTAAGAGGTTAGAAAAGCTGCACGTTACTAACCGATTGTGAATAAAATAGTATACAAACCTCGGTGGGAATGTGTTTCATTAGAATCGTATTAAACTGTAAAGGACCTGGGGCGGAGCTTAGCTTGCGCGGCCTTTAACGCGTCAGTGGCGTAGGGAAAATGAGAATCACTGGGAACCAACACAGTGGCGCATCATGTAATGGGAAATTTTCACCGTAGTAGAATAAAACGTTTTAAACAGTTTATGATATAATCAATAATAATGAATAGGGGATTTTTGACAGATTTGAGGCTGAAGTTTAGCATTATTATTTTATAATACTGATATAATTTATGCATTCAGAATTGAATAATGCATAAAGAAGATTTGAAGTTTGTCGACGGTTAGCGTTGTAAAAATTAATATAGATACATTATCAGATTTATTTAGTTTATATTTATTGATACATACATATTTCAATTTTGTACAGTTTCGAATAATTAAATTAAAGGATTGTCTTTACCAATTTTGTTACTTTCACTCAAAGATAGTTGTGAAAGCATCTAGTATTCTAGTGGGACCACGAAGAGGCTGGCAACTTCCCACCGGGCTAAGGAACGGTCTAGGTTTAAATTAATTAGGAATGGACAGTTAATAATGAGCAAAAAAAAAAAAACAACAAACAAATATTTCAGATTTCATTAACACTAACACAATTAAATCACCAAACAGATATTTCAGATCACTAACACAAAAATGTTTCGTTACTTAGTTTACTTAACTTTAACTGGCGTTGGTGAAACCGCCCCTAACACGAAATCGATGTTTCAAAACAGTAACACAATTAAATCACAAAATAAATGTTTCAAATCACTAACACTAAATAGATATTTCAAGTCACTAACACTTTACACATTTCTTCTGTGGTCGCTTCTTTCTTGGAGTTGAAAAAGAAGTCGAGGCTCCAGCAGGTTTTGACTCTTTTGTAATTGTTTTGTATATCTTCTCAGATATACCTGTGGACGCCATAACTCGTTGTTTGTAATTGATGATAGGAATAGTCAACTCCCGATTATTTCTAACACACTCTGATTCGTGTTTCATAAATGCGATGACGTTGGCGATAATTTCGCGACCTTGACTGTGTAAAATTTTCCCACGCTGGCCAAAAGTTTGATGTGAAGCCATTCTGCCTGATTCTGCTAAAAAAAACCTACGAAATTCCGGTGGTATTAGTTCAGTTTTCATTTCATTTCATTTACAATTTAATTGTTATTGAAAGTGAGGTTATAAAATAAATTTTCCTATTATTTTTTTTTGTACTTACGAAAACAATTAAAGTTATCTTCAGTTGTCTCGAGAAGACAGATTTGAAGCCTTGGGTAAACTTGGGAATCGTCTAAAGCAAAGTCGTAAATAAAGTTGCAATACATTAACATGTAAACAACTCTCTGACAAATCTACCCTATTTTCGGCCGAATGGACTCGACCACGCAAATTGGTTTTGCGCGCAGATCACGTGACCGTCCCTTTACACTTTATTCCGAGTCTACTGTCTCGAGCATTAGTTCACCTCGGCTACGCCTTGGTAAATTCTCTTAGCTCTCGACAGGAATGAAACACTTCCCACCTCGGTATGTAATCTAATATTATTCGGAATCGTATTGTAATATGCACATTCCTAACCTTATACGAGGGCGGAAAGTTAACCATTCCTTTTTATCTTTACTTCCCTCTCTTGATCAGTAATAGGCCACTTTCCACCCTGTTATGACGTTTTTTCAGCGGCGTATAGTTCTCTCAGAGCTGCAGCGGTTTTATGGAAGGGCAATAGTAATTATTACGCCTGTTGAAATGCCGATAAGCGACATAAACAGACCCCTGTCAATCATCATTTTCGTTCTATACCTGTCAGTTTACAGGGTAGTACTTGGACGAATTTACGATTAGGGGTTGTACTTGCGATTTAAACCTATTGTGGGTGTTGTTAACGTTTATACAATGGTACCCTGCCATGAAACCGCTGCAGCTCTGGGAGAACTATATACGAATTGTCGAAAAACGGTAGAAATGAAATTGCATGAAATTAATTGTTTATTTGCTAAAAATGTAATGATTCCGAATAAAATAGTATACAAACCTCGGTGGGAAGGTGTTTCCTTCCTGTCTCGAGCATTAGTTCACCTCGGCTACGCCTTGGTAAACTATCTTAGCTCTCGACAGGAATGAAACACTTTCCACCTCGGTATGTAATCTACTAATCTACTATTCTAGCGCCCCGGAATAATAGTACGTCGAGCGGTCGCCAGAATAGCGTCCCTGTCGGCTCAACCAGCACCTGATCATCTCCACTTTTGACTTTTGTCACTTTCATTTAAAAAATAAATAGCGAGATCTCCTCGAGGCTATGATTAAATTAGCTTTTCGAAGGCAGAACATGCAAACATTTATTTGTTTAAAAAAACAAATAATAAAACGTAAAAACGTTAACGCACAAATAACCCAACAAATTAACAGAAATTGTCAAAGGAATTGTTCAGTGGTTTCCTTCGACTGCTAGACAATGTCTCAAGCGATCTTGAAAATTTCTTCCGTGTTTTGTGAATGTCGCACAGTAATGGAATTACAAGCTTCAGTTATTCTTGCCCTTAATTCCTCCACAGTAGAGTTGACCTCTTATGCGTTCTTTTTAACTGTTGCCATAGGGAATTGCATGGTAAAAATTATACCCTGTGTTGACTTAAGATCCACTGCAGATTTGGTGTTAATTTTTATTTTTGTAATAAATCATTAATAACACTACGTAATGCATATTCTTTGAACAACGACAAGCTTTTTTACTTTACTAATTTTACTCTTCAAAAGTTGAAATTAATGAAAGTAAATAATTTGAGATTATCGGGGGTTCGTGTGAATTCTGTTCTGGCCATGTTTAAGTAAAAATAATAAGAATTAATAAATAAATTAAACGTGCTGTCATAATTTATAGTTACCAACATAGTATAAAAAAATAACTACCTACGGTTTTTTTAAATTTACCACTCTAAAGCAACAGGTGGTGGTTTTTTGAATGGACTTTTGATTTTATTCGCTGTTTGAAGACGTGTAAGAATTATAAAAAGAAAAAAACGTTCAATGAATTGCCTTCAAACAATATTCTAGGGAATCGCTGGCTTGAAAGTTTAAATATTAGCCCAGGTAGGAATTTCAAAAATCTTTTCATCAGTAATAGACTTGCATATACAGGGTGGAACAAAAGTATCAAATATTGGCTGTAACTTTTTAATTTGACAATTTATGAAAAAATGTTTAATATAAAAGTTCATTGGTGTATTATCCTGCATCATCTGGTCTTTCTAGTTTGTTCCTATCTTCTTTTGTTTCGCTGCTATGGCCACCAACTTTGGTTTTTTAAATAGCACCCATACATTTTTTGTGTGATTTTCAAACAAGCGTATCTTTCTGTATTCATAAATACAGTTTTGCCATTATGGGGAAAAAGAATAAAATTTAAAAAAAAAATAAACAAAGGCGATAAAATTAACTTACTAAGTAATAAAATGCAATATCAAGAATGCCATGGAAATTTGACAATTTTTGTTGAACGTCATGCATGATAATAAACCAAACAATTTTTATATTTAATTTGAAAAATTATGAAAAAATGTTTAATATAAAAATTGTTTGGTTTATTATCATGCATGACGTTCAACAAAAATTGTCAAATTTCCATGGCATTCTTGATATTGCATTTTATTACTTAGTAAGTTAATTTTATCATCTTTGTTTTTTTTTTTTTAATTTTATTCTTCTTCCCCATAATGGCAAAACTGTATTTATGAATACAGAAAGATACGCTTGTTTGAAAATCACACAAAAAATGTATGGGTGCTATTTAAAAAACCAAAGTTGGTTGCCATAGCAGCGAAACAAAGGAAGACAGGAACAAACTAGAAAGACCAGATGATGCAGGATAATACACCAATCAACTTTTATATTAAACATTTTTTCATAGATTGTCAAATTAAAAAGTTACAGCCAATATTTGATACTTTTGTTCCACCCTGTATAGTTGTCCGTTTTCTCTAAGGTTATATTGGGTTAGTTGTCTACAATAGGAAACATATTGTGGTTGTAAACAGCAGGCAAACCCGGCTGGTTGTTTCGTTCAGAGTTTTTTTATTTAGTGCAGGGGCGCGTAGCTTCTGAAACCCATACAAAAGGGCAGCTTATTAGGAGGTATAGGCCGTGCCAAACCCAAATAACCACCACCTGTTGAATTAAGTTGGTGAAAACAAAACATCTCCATAAATTTCGTTGTATTTAAGAATATTATGTATACTAGGAACGATTATCTATGCAATTAATACTTAACTAACCGAAAATTTCGATTAAAATGTAGTAATCATGTCTTTATCCGACAAAGTACCTGATGGTGACAACATACAGACAGAAAGCCAAGTTTCAAACCGCGTGGTTCCGAACTCAAATCGCCCGTTCGCTAGCGCCAAACGTCTTACAAGTGCATAATGGTATTTTGCTCAAATGAACAGGCCGGAGAGAGCCAAGAGTCTCGACTATTAAGAAGGTCGTGGTCAATATACATGTCAATTTCAAATTATTCTTGTCAAAAATATGGCACCTTCAGTTTTTGATAAATATAGAATCGTCTGACTTGCTTCTGAAGGGTTGGCTAAACCGCGACCATATTGATCTTTTGCTTTTGAACCCCGCCTCTGCAACTGGGATTTACCCCACCCATATAACACTGACAGATTAAAATAATTTTGACAACAGTAAAAAAAGAAGGTTAACCATCCTAAAGCTTGCTTTGCAATTGAATATCATTTATGTCACATTGACGACCAAGGTATTTTGGCCGCGATAATACCACTTTGAAGATTCCAAATTGAAATCCATAAGACATCTATTTTTTTCCATGATCATTGAATTACAGTGAATTCACTGAACATTGTTGGCGAAGATGGTAATTCAATCACTAGTGAGGAAATAATATTTTGTTCGATACCTCCCTAGAAAGTGGGTCTGTATCCATGGTTACCAGTCGGTGAAGATTTCACTTTCGCTCATTCACTTTTGCTCACGCACAATTGAAATTCGATTTTACGAAAAAGAATTTGTATATTGAAAATAATTACATACCAATAATAACTATAACAATTCATCATTTTACATAATTCATCACAACGACAGCCATCGAATATGCCCATCATCAGTACAACTTTCTGAAGGATCCACTCGTGGTCCGCCGCTTCTAGTAAAAACTTGCAAACATCGTTTCTTGAAAAAGTTGCAGCTTTTTTCGGCTGATAGTTTCTACATTTTGTTTTCAAAAAAGAGGTGAAACTGCTGAACCTGTACCATTTATTATATTAAAACGACTAATAGCTTATTAAAAAACCTCTCACCTGGAGATGTCAACGTTTTGAAATACAAACTCTTCAACATTGAATATCACGACCGCGCCGATGCTGCTTCTATATTTTTAAAATATGCCATCACATTTTCGTCTTTCCCTTTGATCCGTTTCTCGGTCTGCCATTGTGTAAATATTTCCAATTCTTTTTGGTATCGTAATTTTGATTTCGTAGGCACCATTTGGTACTTCGCGGCACTTGCAGCGTCCAGGACATCATCAGGAACATAGAATTCTGCAACATTCATTTCCACAACGTGTGCACGATCACTTTATTGACTTTATAAAACTTCGTTTATTCTGAATTTTATTTTTTTCCATGGCAACAGATGTCTTCGACCACCCACATTTTCTTTCATATTTTAAAATAGCGCAGATGGGGGTTTATGACCGGTACCCTTGCAGCTTCTTGAGGGGCTGCACAAAACTTGTATTGTATAGCGTGACTTCTACTTGAGCAGCTAAACGTACAAGACGCCTTGTAGTTGTCACAAATTCGTAATAAATCTATTTTTGTTAAGTTTAAATCCGTTTACATTATTTAATAACATCATATATTTTTTTTTTTTTATAGCCTTCCCCTTTCACCATATTGGCCTATCAGGTACCTTGCGGTCGACTAATTTTTTCCCTTTTTCCTTTGGTGGTGCGGCGGGGCTCCGGGGTACTTTCCCCGGCCACCCACGCCCACCCTCTCCTCTCCACAACTCTCCTTTTTTCTGGACGACACGAAACGCACACAACACAACATCCATGGGAGGCCATCCGGCCTGGGATTCGAACCCTGTTGACCTCGCGGTGGTGTCGGAAGAGTGTCGCTCTTCCTCCCACCACCCTACCGTCATCCCCTGCTAGACATACACACACATCCATGGCCTGGCGGAGGTTCCTTCCTTCGAAAAAATCCTCCCCCTTCGGTGGGATTCGAACCCACTAGCGCCGGGACCGCGACCTCGGAGCACTGTCTCCGACAGCCATGCGGCCACCGAGCTACATCATATAATCGTACCGATCGAAGCGTACGATACAATACAACAGATCTCTCCGAAAATGTGATTTACATATTTATTTTTGTTTTGATTTTATTTAAAATTTTGAATATAAAGTTACAGACTCATTTTCCAAGGAGGTATCTAAGATATCGAACCAAACCAAATACAGCACTCGAGAGTAAGGCCGCTTTTGTTCACTTGAATTGCATCGTTCACTCCACTGCGCGTCTTGGCCGAACATGCAATTCGCGTGAACAAAAGCTTTACCTTCCTCTCTCGTAGTGTAAATAACTATTCTAACTAGTGAGCAAAGTGAATGTTTTGTCAACAGAGGGTGCCAAATATGTTGTGCTGAAAGTGAAATTGCTTGGGGTAAACTTCAAGAAAAATTCATGCTAAATGCATTATGTGTTGGTACCACTGATTAAACTAAAATCAGTACTGCTTGACCAGAATAGCTTGGCGGATGAGATGCGCACAACAGGAAAGGAGCGAGTCTCTGTAAGACAAGGATATGGCTATGGTTGTAGGTACGGTACACTCAATGAAGCAAATCTGCTCAAAACAGCCCGGATATGCTGTTCATTTGAAGCTTGAAGCGCTGATTTTCGCCCCTTTGTACACGATCTAAACAATTCCAGACCCAATAAACAAGTGCGCTCCGCTAGTGGGAGGGATTTCAGTCCACTGCGTCACCCGCCAAGCTGTTTTGGTCGACCTGTAAACCAATCACAAACACGCAACGCATAACAACCTCTTTTGTTTGGAATTTTGTTGATCCATGTTTTGTTGTGAAAAACTGTTTTGGTGAGTTCTCTGTTGGGCTAATTTTGTAGAAGTTATTGTTTCAGTGGTTTTAACAGTTATGAAAAATAGTGATGCAGATAGATAATGATAGGTATTGTGACGTAATATCGGTCTCCAGCTGAACTCCGCCAGACTGCTGCAACACCCAGCAACCGATTTTGTTCGGTCCCCCCAGAGCCCCAGATCACCTCTCGACCCCGCTGAACCACTGGATTTACAGATCACCCTTGTCGAGCGAGGAGTGGTCCGTACAATCCCGTGTAACACCCTGCGAGGTGCAGGAGTTAGTCAAGCCCCCCGTAGCTGGTGACAATAAATGCCCATTGTCCACGGAATTTTGTGTGTTGTTCTCTCCTATCCAGCTCCCTGATCCGGACAACTGGAGTTTGTTTGTGGCCGTAACAGTATGTACAGTTTACGTTAATATAACCTCATGTTTTACTCTTATCATGTTTTTGTCATTTTGATTTATTTATGTATATTAAAAAAATAGTGATTTGCGGCATAATAAGGGGTAGGCAGCAGGTGAAAGCGATGATTTAATTACACTCACTGCAATTAACCCAAAATTCAAAAACTGACTGCGTTACCGACACAGAATAATATATTCTGTAACGAGGTTAGAAAGAAAATTCGATCTACGAGTGGAAGATTCCGAGCGCGAGCAATAGCGAGCGTGAGGAACCACAAGCAGATCGAATTTTCATTCTAACCGAGTAACAGACTGTATTTTCTCCACGACCATGTAAATAATTCTCCACGACCAGAAAGTATGAATCAAAAACAATTAAATCTGAACAATTTTTGTTTATTTCAATTAAAACTTGTCACAAAACAATTAGGACGTCGCATTGATATCTGACACTGACAGTTTTGAAATCCATGGCAATCTATGTATTTCTTTAAACATTCAGTTACTTGTTATGGAATGCAAATACATACATGCAAAACACATAACAAGCAAGTGTTTCAGAATAAATATTCCAATCCCAAGAGTGAGAATTTTTACTTTCTATTATTAAAAATGATTTCGGAATTATTACATTCACTAACGGTCATGGAGAAAAGTAAATTTTGGAATGTCAGTCATGATGATAGGAAAAGGTGGTTTACAGAGATTTTGTTGAAGTGACAGAAAAATGTTGTCCGAAATTTCGATTCCGCGACTGTATTTTATGATCATGGCAAAAATCAGATTCAACACGCATGAGCAAACGTGCATTTAATTAAATGCACTACTTTGCTATAAATACACAAACTTATAAACCTGAACAGCATTACAAGAGTTTGAGATGTGAACTACAAAGTGTCTATAAAAGAACATATATTAAGAGTCCTGTGAAATTGTGCGGCTCTATATTTTTTTTGGCCGAACTATGTTGAATAGTTGAAGCTGGCAAATTAGATGTCAAATTACAAATCTCAAATTATTAATTAAACAGTTTGTGAGTTCGGTGTTGTATTGCTAGTGATTTTCTTCAACAGTCTTTATCAAGAGAAAAACGTTTTTCCGCAAAAATGTGAACTGCAAATGCCAAAAACAAGTTAAGAACTAGCGAAGGTAAGACATTTATTTTCCTACGTTTACAGTAAGTAATAAGCAATCTTTTCAGTAAACCGCAATGGTTTTATCGCTAGAGCAAAACACCTTAATTGTGATACCGTATTACCGAAATGGTACCCTGCAGAATGGAGAGTGGGTTTATTCTATCGGGCGTTCAAATGAAATCCTGGGCTGAGTAGGCGTTGGAAAAATTAAACCGTTTAGAACAGTGTAAAGTTTGAATTTCCCACCGTTTGACACGAATGATATTTGTTTATGTTTAATCGGGACATAATTCAACATGTTTGTTTTTAGCAAAGGGTGCCCTTAGGTATTTGCTTCGAGAATAGGAATCGTTAAGTTCTTCTATTTTTAATGTAAAACATTGCAAAGAAAGAAAATAAGGAAAGATATTTTTGGCTCTAAATTTTAGGTTAACTGTCAACATGCTCCAATTAATCTACGCTTTAAAAAAGCACAACAATTGACGGTTTCCAATGCCTTCCCAGCCCAGGATTTCATTTGAACGCGCGATATAAACGCTTGCAAAGAAGAATTTTTCGCAAAATTTCCAAATGACAACATCGTGGAACATTAAAGGGATTGTGGATAGATTTGTGGCAACTGGAAGTGTTGAAAAAGGTAAAAGTAGAGGCAGACCGCCAGTGAATGAAGAAATTGTTGAAGATTTCAGCCAATGAATGGAACAAAACTCCCTCAGGAAGTTATCACTTCAGGCTGATGTACTATCGACTAGCAAAAAAAAACTGGTACAGTTATGGCCACAGAATTTCGTCCGTTATTTTACTGTCAACTCCAAAAGTTCTCGGATGTGCTTCTAAATGATCTCGTATACTTTCAACTACATTTTCCATCACCTTGGGACGACCTGACGATTTCCTCTTTTCAACACTACCGGTAGTAACAAAACGACGACGAAATTCCGTGACCGTGACTGTACATGGTGTTGCTTTAGACACTTCCAAAACTATAGTAACATACTATACCAGTTTTTTTTTGCTAGTCGATAGTACCACTCTTCACTTGTCACAAAATTGTAATAAAAAAACCTGAACTTCTATCGACACAAAATCACAACACTTCAAGAACACTGTCGTAGATACACTTGCAGACAGTTACGTATTGAAAACATCTGAAGTCTCAGGTTTTGCCGCTGAAATGGCTTGCAAACGCAAACATAACAAATATCGTTCAATTATTTCGTCAAACTACATATTTAAAGGTTTAGCCTTTGAAACCTTAGGCCCTTGGTGCAAAGAAACAATAGATTTCATTAATGTCATCGGAGACCGACTTATCGCGGAATCAGGGGATTCAAAATCTAAGAAATTCCTTTTTGAGAGGATTTCCCTTGCCATTCAACGTGGAAACGCTGCAAGCATTCGGGGCACTTTTCCAGATTCCGCATTATTATCGGAAATTTTCGCATTGTAAATTAAAAATGTTATTTTATGTTAAATTTTAATAAATAACTTTTCACATTTAATTTTTTAACTTTGCTTGCAGATTATTAGACATCAGTTTTTTTTTTGCCGAAGTACAAAACTATACAGGGTGTCTCAGCTAAAACTTTCGAGCCTAATAACTCGGTTATTTTCCAAAGGATTTTTGTGAAATTTAAAATGCAGATTTTTAGACGGTAAAGAATAAAATCCCATTAATGGAATTACCCAAGTCTTAAAAACGTAATTTTTACATGCCTTTTTAAAATGTTGAATCACTTAAGATTTACATCAAAAAATTGATCGTCAATAAAAAATGCTGTAGGGAGAAACTCGTCCTCGAAAGACGTCTGGTTTGCAAAAAAAAAAAAAGCAAAAAACTGTGTTAAACGTAGCTGCAGATGCAAAAACGTAGACGCGTATGAAACAAACGCGCTATTTTGCAGAATTTTGGTCATCCTTTTTCGCACAAACGCAGGTGACATATTTGACGTTTATCTTGCTAACCTTACAAACATCTACAAAGTTAAAGACAACATTTGGACGTAATTTATTATACTGGATGCTTTAATTCTTCCACAAAGGACTAAAACACAATCGGGATATTTTAGCAAGGTAATTTTTGTTCACGTACGCTTCCTGTGTCTTCAAATCTTTTAACCTTACATTTTGTAAAGCCTACATTTGGATAGTGTTCCACGAGAAAACGAACTGTGTCATTGAGGTTCTAACAACACTCTCCATAGGCAAAAATTGTTTCCTTTTTCAACAATATTGAAATTTCTACAATTGTAGTCTATTTTTAGAGTATTTTCAATAAATTTACACAATTTGTCGTTTCTAATAAAGCGCGCCCAATTTTGACAGATTTTAAAGACCCCTATTTTTTAATGTTTAACAATCTAATAATAATTGCGCCTAATTTTCAATAAAGGAAGCATGTGTTAAAATTACATTTTTTAACTTGAGGTTATTTTATTATTACTAATTGAACCTTCGCCGTCTAAAATAGCTGTATTTTAAATTTCATAAAAATCCTTTGGCAAATAACCGGCTCGAAAGTCTTAGCTGAGACACCCTGTAGAATATGGAGTTCAAAAAATCCACATGCATTTGCATCCTATAAAGGTTGGAGTATGGATTGCTGCCTCACGAAGGTGTTTAATTGCTTTTATTGTAAAAATCAAAGAACCTGTCATTAATGAAGTTACATAACCTCAAATCAAATATATTCGAGTTCCACAGGACTCTTGATATATGTTCTTTTATAGACACTCTGTATATGTGATCCAGTCTAGACTTGAATTGTCTCCCCCATTAAATTGAACCCAACGCGATAGCCCTGGAACCTTTCGTCTAGCCTGGTCTAATTTGGGTAAAACAAAAGGGGAAAAGGTACTAACAGACTTACAAGGGTACCTCTCTTCACGTGTCAGCTGTCCTAAAGGGTCACTATTCACGAGAGGGTTACTTCTGAATTTTTTTTGCCTCAACCAACAATACCAATGGCACAAACTACTGAATCAAATATCGAGCGATCAAAATAATTTGTGATCGAGTTATCCATGGATTTGAATCTGTATGTCGTTACTTGAATTACACACTTGACCTACTTTCCAAACATAAAATAAAACGTCAGTTGAAAGCCAGGATGGTGGCAAGTTTAAAGTAAGATTTTATTGTCAAAAAATACGTGAATCTTCAAGAAAAATACGTTTATTTTATTCAATAATTGTTACAATAAATGCTAAAAATGTTCTCCATGTTGTTCCGAGCACAAATGAGCCCTTCGTCTACTATCCGTTTATTAAACTCCCGCACTGTTAGTGTCAAATTTTTTGATTTTTTTTGAGTGTACCTATACCATGTTAATAGAAAGAGAGGACATTATTACTTGCCGAAGATATTTACGCGAAATAAAAAAAATGACGATTGAATCCGAAAATATTGAGTTGTTTTGCAACCAATTCTAAAATTATTGAGTCATTTTGCACCCAATTTAACCCCTGTATGTATAAAATAGAAATAAAAAATGTTATATGTACATACAGGGCCTTTCACAACTCGCGCCCTAGAGAAAAAGGGCACCTGCCGACGACAATAAGTTGTCAAAAAATAGAAACAAAGAATTTACTATTGCTTTCATGACTGAGTTACCAGACTTGTAATTCTACCAATCCCAGAAGGGCATCTCGAGGTGTGATGTTATTTCAACCAAATAAAGCCAGTTGCTAGGTTTCAAAAATAATACCATCAGCTACAAAAAATGTTTGGGTTACTGTAATTTTGACACTATTAGATTTGACTTTTCATTCTCAACAAATTTAGGTTAACAATCTGAAATGTTAGAGCTGTCATTACAGTGCAAGTTCAGGGGCCCGTTACACAATATTTAAGAATTTACAAGTTACAAAATACAAGTTACAAGTTATTAGTTATTAGTACCAATAGATTGTGTTGCACAATTATTTTTATTTCATCCCGTGTCAAATTTCAATACTTCACGTCATCAGTTTGAATCCGGGAAAACGCAAAAAACGGCCGGATGCCGGTTAAGTGTTGCTATTGGAAACACAAAAGTAAAGTCCTCGTCTAGAAATAGTCAATTTTGACTTAAATTGTAAATCATTTTACAATAGGACAGCAAACCGTCTTATAACTACCATAATACCCTCTAACTTTATTGCCCCTTTGTTGTGCAGTGCCGACTCAAGGAAGAGCAAACATCAGGTAAAGTAACAGCCCCTATTTATTTATGGAATTATTTATGGTAGTTATAAGACGATTTTCTCTCCTATTGTAAAATGATTTACAATTTAAGTCAAAATTGACTATTTCTAGACGAGGACTTTAACAATCGCAATAACAATTATTCAGGTTTAAGAAATGGTTTATTCAAAACTACATCTAAATGCAAATGAACAATTTAACTATTTCGGCCACAAAGAAGATGCACTTACTTTCTCAGACTAAAAACGTTAGTTCACAAATAAAATAATACAACCATTTAAACCAAATCTAAAAAATAGGCCAGCCAGCATAACCTCTTCCGTAATTTTCTTCGCATTATTTTCTGATTTCCATTTACAAAAATGGCTGAATTGTTTTTGATACCTTTCACCAGACTTGCTACTCTTGCTAGGCACAGGCTTCTGCAGATTTTCTTACAATTTCTGGAGGATTTGCTTTAGAAGTCATTTTGACGCACCAGATTATTTCAACAAAATCAACAAAATAAACAATTGCCAAACAGCCGTTGCTAATCATTAGGGCCCGGATTTTAGGCAAAATGGACTATTTTTATTTTTTAAGGCACATGTATGAAACTTGTCTATAAATGATTTCTGGCTTAATTAGAGTAATTAGAGCCATATTTGATTCTGCCTATTCGGCCTAAAATGCCCTTTAAATACCTATTTTACCTTTTAACTGCCTGAACATGCCTAAAATGACCAAAAATCAATTTCATTTTTGCGGTTTTTTCCCAATTTTCGAATTCTGGGAAGTTTACGGTATTGAAAATGTAAAAGTGGTACCTCAATAAAATTTACAATGCTTTATGATTTTAAAATTTAAGGAGATGTAATTACTGAAATGTACAAAGTGCAGTACAATACAGGAATTACTTTTTCGCTTTTACGGTTGGGATCATGATGTCAGCGGTAAATACTCCGACAATACCTAAGTACCACAAACCATTAGACTGGACTGGCATAAATTACAGAGTTTATCTGTTTGCCTCTGTTCGAAGGGGTGCAGGTATACGCGGTCTAATGTTTTCTGATACTTAGGTATTGTTAGAAGCTTTAACGTTTATAAAATGGTCCTTGCCATAAAAACGAAAATTAAAATCCCGAAGTGAAACAATAAGAGAAACCTTAAGGGTGTCATTTTCTAAAAATTTAAGAAATATAAAATTAACCATCTCCTCTGAAATTTGGTGGGAGACGTAAATATAAGCATTACAAATTTGTCATTTCTCGTTTACTTTATCTCCGTGCAGTGGTCGTGTTTCTTGTGAACCTGTTTAAAGTGAACATAATGCCGAAACAAAAAATTAGTTTACGCGAAAAAATATTACAGTGGACAAGCAAGAAAGATTTATATGAAATAAAATCAACCCGAGAAATGTTTTGTAAAGCTTGTGGTAAACTGGTAAGTTAAGCATAATTAAAAATATGTCATTTTATATTTTTTACTTATTTGAAAATTTTATTTTTTGTAGTTTATATGCGAAAAAAAATGTCACTTGCAACAGCATGAGCAAACGGCCATCCATAAAGAGAACATTATGACACCGCTTCGGCAAACGTTGCTGACACAGAACTTGGAGGAATCGGCAAATAGTACATTCAATATGGAACTTTGTAACGTCTTTTTAGCTGCCAATATACCATGGCACAAACTACAAAATCCTGCGTTTCAGAATTTTCTGACAAAATATTGTGGTAGAAAAATTCCGGATGAGTCTACTTTACGGAAAAATTATTTACCAAAATGCTACAAAGATGTATGAACATACTATCTTTTAATATTTAATTTAAAATTATTTTCACTTTTAGACTATTGACCGCATTCGGAATGAACTGGATCCTTTTAACATATGGGTTTCAGTTGACGAAACAACAGATGCACTTGGGCGATATGTGGCGAATTGTCTGGTTGGGAAACTTTCAGAAGATGAACCTGGAAAATCTTATCTTTTGGCGTCTAAACAATTAGAAAGAACAAATCATGAGACAATAGCTAGATTCGTAAATCAATCTTTAGGTAAGGGTTTTTCACTTTTTTAAATTTATTTTGATTTAAAATTTCTATGCGTAGAAATCTTGTGGAGTACCAGAGTTGTTGCTGAAAAGTTTCTTTTGTTTGTAACGGATGGAGCACCATATATGATAAAATCTGGTAGACACCTTAAGGTGTTTTATCCAAAAATTGTGCATGTCACATGCTTAGCGCATGCTTTAAATCTAGTGGCTGAAAAAATTCGCTATCAATATGAAGATGTGGATAATTTAATTTCGAACGTGAAAAAAATTTTCGTTAAGGCACCTTTGAGAGTTGAAATGTACAAAGAAAAACTAAAAGAAATGCCACTGCCTCCACAGCCAATTTTAACACGATGGGGAACATGGCTTCAGGCTGCTATGTTTTACAGCGAACACTTTGATTCCATTAAAGAAGTAAGTATATAAAAGATAAGCAAATTAATTGATTGTTAAACTGTTTTTAACTACTCACAGGTTGTCATGTCCTTTGATGGAAGTTCTGCTGTTGCTATTCAAAAAGCACAGTCTATAATGAAGAAACCCGGAATAAAAAACCAATTAATTTATGTTCGCAGTAATTTTAAAATAATCTGCGAAAGTATTACTCAATTGGAAAAAAATGGGTTACCTTTAACCGATTCAATCAAAATTGTTGAAAACGTATTTACCTCCCTAAAAAAATCTCCAGGCCCTGTAGCAGCAGTAGCATTAAAAAAACTTGAAGATGTTACTGAAAAAAATCCTGGATACAAATTTCTTCTAGAATTGGCAAGAATTTTTAGAGGTGAAGATGTGCCGGAACATGACACCAAAATGGAAGAAATTTATTACAAATTTGCGCCCATTACCTCTTGCGAGGTAGAAAGAAGTTTTTCAAAATATAAGTCCATTTTGGTGGATAACCGACAATGTTTTAAAGTAGAAAATTTAGAGCAATATCTTGTATGCAATGTAAATACGTAACAATGTAAATAACTAACAAACTTGTAGTATTGTATATTAATTAATAAAAAATAATTAGTAAATATCTTGTTGTGTGTACCTACTTAAAACTTTAAAAACACATTTTTTAATTTAATTAACCACAACTTTAAGGACCTAGTATGGCTTATTTTCAGTTTTTAAGGGACTATTTGCAGTAGTTTAAGGGACTATTTTAGGCACCTATTTCCGACTTTTTAATTGCCTAAAATCCGGGCCCTACTAATCATGTTCCAAAAATGTGACTAGATTTCGAGCATTTGTTGAATTATTTTGAAATTAATTTCAATGTTTCTGTCAAACGAAATTTGAGGCAGGATAAAATTCGTCTGTGAACTCTTTTTACAGTACTCGTTTCGAGTTTCAAGACTCGACTCCTTCGTCGCCTCGTCCTTAAACGTCTAACTCGTACTGTAAACTATGAGTTCCCGAACTTATAACGTTAATTACTATAGTTACAGTTGTAAATTCTGCTAAATTTTATTAGAAAAAAAAAATGAAATTACTAGTGTAGTCGGCTTTGATTTATTTTTACTTGTCACAATCTAATGTTGCGCCTGTCATGCTAAATTTTTGTAATTTAATTTGTTATTTCCATAAATCACAAACCAAAATTATAAATATGTATGGGTAAACGCTATGACCAGCGCAAGTTATTATGCATTAAAAAAAAATAATAAAGAAAAAATGCTGCATCAGTTCTCGGGACAATTCCCCAATCACCCGATTTGGAAGATTTTTTTTATATTTTAAAATAAAACTACTGGGTGATCAAGAAGGACTGTTTAAGTTGACAGTACAATTAAGAAAATTTTTTAATTCGGTTATTTATAACACTGCAACTGGATATGTTTTGTTGGTTTATTTGACAAATATCTGATATAGGTATAGCATTAACAACGACAAGCCACCAACAACCGGAAGTTACTCCTGTTATACGATTTAAAATACGATCCAGTGTTACCAACTTAAACAGTCCTTCTTGATCACCCCGTATATTATGTATAAATAAAATAATATCTACAACCCCACATCCATCGTGAAGAAAATTAGGAATTCAATAAAAATTTCTAATTTCCTCTTCAATATTTTCTGCCCATGACCCAACACATTAAATAAAGTTCTATTCACTACATTTTAACAAAAAATTTTTATAACACGACATAGGTACGGTTATTTTTTGACCCCATGCATATCAGAAATGGTGTGATATTGGCTACCATTCCAAACCAGTGAAGAGCAATATGTAGGTACATAATTATTGTTTAGCAGTAATAACTAATAGCCCAACTTCTTCAACTATTATGTTGAATCCTGTAATCTATTTGTTCTAACAATTTCATTTTTTCTGCGGGGATTCTAAACCGCTCCGAAAACCCTATTCTTGATTCAAATGAAAAATTAATTAGAGGGCGAAAAATTTTACCCCTATGCTACCTTATTCGATTTGGAAATGCTTCGTCTACTCTGCTAGATTCATTGAATGAGTCATCTAACATTTTGAAGAAAATTATTTCAACTTGAAAATTCGGATATCAATATTTATTAGCAACGTTTTGCTTGTAAAAATTTGACATTAA
Organism: Tenebrio molitor; assembly: GCF_963966145.1. Lineage (NCBI taxonomy): Eukaryota > Metazoa > Arthropoda > Insecta > Coleoptera > Tenebrionidae > Tenebrio > Tenebrio molitor. Next base: position 33,190,200 of record NC_091047.1, read on the forward strand.
AAACTACAAAACTAATATATTAATTGATTTGTGTCTGGGATTGTGCAACAGCTACTAGTAAAATTAGTGTAAAATACACTAATATTTTTCATTTTACAACTTGTAACTTGAAATTACTAGAGATAAGATTGTGCAACATAATTTTACTAGTTACAAGTTACAAGACTAATATTATTACTAATAAAATGATTGTGCAACTCGGCCCAGATGTCTACTATGAAGCCTATGGGCGATTCTAGGAGATTCTTGGAGTGTAGCGACTCCACGGACCTGAGCTGAGCCACCAGTGTCGGATCTGACAATAAATCGGTTACAGAGGCTCTGATGCGCAAAACCCACCGATGATTTTTGGCTGGTATGACCAGGTCGGCCGCGCTCTCAAGTTTTGTCTTGGACGGGCCGCGGGCCTCGGACTCGTGGGGTAGTGGTTGATGCTTGATAGTCGCAACTAATTGGCATTCTAGGTCATTTCAATTATTATTACAACGTATTGTAGCAAAAAATAAAAAAAATGTGTTGCAAACGAAAAAATAATTGTCATTTCTGCCCGGAAAACATTCTTCGAAGACTCTTGCTGCCTCCCTGGCGTTACGCTCACATTCCCCAAAAATTATTATCATTTCTAAATAATTAGCTGCTGAATACATTATTGTAACCAAATAAACAAAGGTTTTGGCTTTTTTTATTTTACAAATTTAATTTGACAGTGACATCTTTCAAAAACAACTCCAATCGTCCAAATATTTTAAAGATGTTTTTTCTTAAATGAAATCCTAGCAACGTAAAATTACGGCAAACACACCTTGGAGGTGTAGATCTCTGATTGGTTAACTTTAAGTTGTCTTTTCTCGAATATATTTTAAGCTAGATTTTTTTTTCTTCAAAATTACACATCCAAATGCGATCTCTTGTTTCCTCTTTTTCTCTTGGGCGCGAGTTGTGAAAGACCCTGTATAATAGTTATCAATTTTTCCACGAGTTTGTTAACAATCTTTTTTTTTTGTTTACATTTTATAAATTATGAAAAATTTCAATCATAAACAAGAGTTTTAATATGCAACCAAAAATACTGATCCCCTACATAATATGCAACCAAAAATACTAACAATTCCTGCATCCTGCTAAAAATGTTAGCAATGTGATCCTACCTTTCGTAGATGCGCGCGCAACCGCCTACCAGGAAAAAATAGACTTTAGAGCATTTTTCATTTTAGCCTCAAGTAAATTACGTTGTTTTTGAATCATGTTTATAAAATACATAATTCAACAGGTGGTGGAAATTTAGAATTGAGACAGACTTAAGTAGACAGATTCCCACTGCCGCCGGTAGCGGCACCTATTGGCGATACTATGTGGTACGGTTTGGCGTAAAACTTTTACAGCAGTGACAGGTCTCCAACGCTTCCAAACCAGTTTTCAACTGTTATATTTGCAGCCTCGAACCTCATTCAATAAAGGGCATTCACGAGTAATAATGGGCCTAACAACGTCCCGACGCAACCAAATAAACATAATTTCTCAAACGAGTAGACACCAATTGTTCTTTTTATTTTTTAATGAATCCAAGACTGCTTTTATTAAGACAATTTCCAGTTGTCATTACGTGACATCTATCAAACCTAAAATGTATTTATGATTAAATAAAAACAACCTAAAAAATGTACATTAATTTAGATGTCAACTTCGTGTCAAATAAAAAAAAAACTGAAACCAACTGTTTTAAATTTTTTTAAATAAATATAAATGATCCACGACGGCGATGAAAATCTATAACTGGTTGCGTTTCAATAAACATTGAAGGCATTAAAGGCCCATTATTACTCGTGAATAACCCTGAATATTGCACGTTCAAATGAAATCCTGGGGTGGGAAGGCATTGGAAACCGTCAATTGTTGTGCTTTTTTAAAGCGTACATTAATTGGAGCATGTTGACAGCTAACCTAAAGTGTAGGGCCAAAAAAATCTTTCTTTTTTTTTTCTTTGAAATGTTTTACATTAAAAATAGAATAACGTAACATTCCTATTCTCAAGCAAATATCTAAGGGCACCCTTTACGGAAAACAAACATGTTCAATTATATCCCGTTTAAACATTAACAAATAATGTCATGGTGTCAAACGGCGGGAAATTCAAACTTTACAGTGTTCTAAACGGTTTACTTTTTCCAAGGCCTACTCAGCCCAGGATTTCATTTGAACGCGCGATATCAGTTCCCTGTGTAGTTGAGTACAGTCTATTTTACTTCTAAAGAATGTTGATTTGTGAATTTCGTGCAACTTCCATTTTTTGTGTAAAGGTTTTATAACTTTTTGATCTGTTTTGAAGAGGGTAGGAGCGCGAAATATTTTTTGACGAAGTGGCACCTCATTTAGAGGCAGATGATGTAAAAATCATTGCTTTATTCTATTATCTGTTCAAGAACTATAGTGGTGCAAATCACACACATTTGGCATTAACTTTTATATGAGTTGCCATAGTGATCGCACTCAAATTCCCTTCTGACTTATTTCTTATCATAAAGTAATACAAGAATTCCCGTCAGGTAATTATCAACTGATATAATCCATCACGCGAGTTCCCGTTAAGGGGAAAAGGGCGCTTCATCTCTTACTTACCTACCTCTCTAGCCGTCGCCAGGTACCATTGTTGTTTACCATTACGTGGACCAAAAAAAATTTTTTTTCCAACTTTAGAAAGTTACAAATACCATGTGATCAACAATTATGTACTTTGATAAGGGGCGGCTGTGACTTTCACAGTGTCAGATTTTTCGTATCTTTGCTAATAAACACCAAACAACTATCACGATTAACCAAATTTTAACGCAAAAATGGTTTTTACTTCAAAACATAACAAATTCATCATTGAATCTTACTTTCGTAATAGTGCTTTCAACAACGGATTTTTTTCTGACGGGAATTCGAGTCTAGAATTTTGGGTACATTTTTAGTGATTTTTACTTTGACGGGAATTCGTGTGCAATCGAGTTATCCATGAATCCGAAATCGTATGTCGTTTCTTGAACAAAAAACACAGCTTAAAACGCAGGTTAGATCTGGGCATATCAATCGAAAATACATACGGATTCAAATCCATTGATAACTCGATTACAAATTATTTTATTGATCGCTAAAATATTATGCTGACGGGAACTCGTGTGCACCGCCCATAGTAACAGGTCAGTCATTTGTATAGTTCTACAGAAACTCTAGTGGAATTCGACTTTGGTTGTAAATTTATGTTTGTCACTGGAAAAATAGAATTTTATGCTGCAGCAATAATCCTACTGATAAATGCTAATGAGGGTTGTCGGTTTGGGGTTCGCAATGCTAGCTTCAGGCAGAGATGTTACAGATAGTGGTAGTGGTATTTATGACAAAGGTTATTATGATGATAAAATCTTATTCTTCGGTTGTTGTTAAATTTACAACCAAAGTCGAATTCTACTAGAGTTTCTATAGGACTATACCACAGTGGTTTTTTACAACGTGAACAGGTATTATACAGTATGAGTCAATTGTGGGGTATTTCTGAAATGGTCTTTGATGCAACCAAAAATACTAATTCCAGCATTCACTAGATCTGTAATTTAAAAAAAATTAAAACATTAATCCATGATTGCATTGCTTTGAGAATTGTCAACTTTGTCTTCACAGTTTTGGTAAAACTTGGTTATGAACTCTTATAACTCAAACAATGAGAAAGTGGACATGGTTTCTCATGTACGGGGTACCTATGTCATAAAAATGCCATGGTCGCTGTAGATTTGTATCTACAGAAGTATCCAAATTGCACATTGCAGCCACATTTTTATTATTTAAATTTTTTACAAAATGACTTAGCCCTTATTGTTGGAACAGTTGGATGTGAATGAATGAACAAGACAACAACGTAAAGGGGTTCTAGCAGCGCCTTTAGATTTTTTTCTTGTGGGAAAGTCGACCAAATACCTGTACTTACGATTGATGAACTCAAAAAATTCGTGATGAGTGCATGCCTATAACGCCAGACACATTACACAACGTTCAAAGGTCCTTTTTAAACAGGGTTGACACGTGTTTACTCCAAAATGGAATGCATGTTGAACAATTTTTACATTAGTTTTCTATTTACATTGTCATTTTGCTGATTAAATTTCCCACATTGTCATTTTGACGTTTGTAGCCAAAAACGCAATTTTGATTCAATTTATTATTTATATTAAACGGTATTATTATATCAAGCGGTAAGTGGAATTAGTATTTTTGGTTGCTTCTAAGAAAATTTCAGAAATACCCCACAATTGACTCATACTGTAGTGATAACTATTTATAAACACACATTTCTTAGTCTTTATTGTTGTACTGCCAGTGTCAAATTTGACATTATTATTAAGTATTAAGGTTGTTACTTTTTGACTTTTATTCTAGAAACTTTTTTTAACCACTGACTATTTACTACGAGCGTCAAATCACAATGGCAACACGTTATCGGCATCGGTACTCGGGCCCACTCTCTTTTGTTATACCCTTATTGGGGTACCACTCTGAAAAATATCAACCCTTGCCCATTAAGATTTATGGCCGAAACGTTTTAAGACAAACCGGCAAATTTATTTGGGATACCCTATAGTCTCACTCATGTTATGAGGCTTGCAGCACATTCCAACGCCTACTGCGATGGGACAATCATTTATAATGACGCTGTAGTTTGGGAACAAGAAATTGAGATTCAGTTTCTTCACTTTTAGGGGTTTAGGGTAAGGTTGTAATGATTATAATAATGACAATTTACGACTATGAGCACTGGTTACTGACACCACAGTTGTAATTTATCAACTAATAGGTCCAACACTGACAACAAAATACGGCTGAATTTTCGCGCTAATTTCACAACAAATAGTTATTAATGTGAGGAGCTTAGTAAATTAATCTTTACGGGAGCGCTGGCACTTGTTGGACGAGTGACGTAAGGAACGAGTCTCCATAAGCCAGTAAGCCCAGTAAAGATTAATTGCTAAGCGAGTTGCATACAAACTTTTATTTCCACCTGCAGCCTTTAAATTTCGTTTTTTAATTAAAAATTTTGTAATGAAAGTCGGTGGGGCAATTATACCAACGTCGTCATGGTGTTGAAATAAACAACAAAAATACTGTCAGAAGTTTTGTGAAATTTGTTGCAAAAAGAAAGAAAAGAAAGAATGGCTTTAATGCCCGATGAAGACTTTGAAGGCGATTTTCTTGAAATGCAAGAAAATAACCACGGAATTACCAACACTGCAAATGCGGTTCTCTACTGATTCGATCCCAGGAGCGATATGAAAATGACTTTTGAAACGGATCAAAATGCATTATTAACGTATGTAATTGCAACAATTGATAGTTAAATATGTTTGTGTTTGTAATAAACTTAAAAAAATAATAATCTAATTAGTTTTGACTTTTGATTATTTATTTTTTGATGAGCATACAAATGATGGTACTATTGCGGCCAAAAAATTTCGTCCGTCACTTTCAAGGCCTTGACATAAAGTGTAAATTACCCTTAAGCACCAATAACCTCGCTTTTTTATAGTTATTGTCATTTTGACAATCTGTCATTCAGTCCATCAGTTCAAAACAAGGGATAAGTTCCACTCTTACATAATCACCACACGATCGCTAGTGGCACTAGAAGCAGACTTGCGACTATTTTTGGATTTAAGTACCAAACAGAGAACCGTGGAAATTATACGAGTATGCCGTAGTTAAAAAAAAAATCATACAAAAAACATTAAGGCAAAGACAAGGAAATGCAACATTTATTGTTGTTTAAGTAGCTAAATCAAAAGATAAAATGAATTAAGTTTAAAATTAATAATTAGTCATCGCTCCATTGATATCTATAACTTGCCTTACACGAAGCTTCAACAGCCGTCATAAAAGGACTATTGCGTAATCTATTGAGAAGCATATTATATATCTTCTTCTGCAGTAGATGTGCTAGGCCTCCCTGAGTCTTGTTGTCTTTCAATAGTTCCATTTTGTCTCCATTTCTGAAGAATGGACGAAATTGTACTTTTAGGTATACGAAGGTCCATCGAAATCTCAGCTTGGGACATTCCTCTTTGTGCAAGAGTTACTATTTTAATTTTATTAAAATTTGATACCAATGGCATTTTGCTTGACTTTCAAAAGTGACAAGTAAAAACATCAGTCAGTGACAATAAAGAATGGATTACATCGATTTTTTTGAAATGACGGAAAAATGACGGACGAAATTTTTTGGCCGCCATAGTACATACAAAATTTTATGTACGGTCGAAGTTTTGAATTTTATAATAACGACACAAAAATCAGGAAGGTGGAATAAGCCAGTTATTGTTATTACTGTAGTAACGGCATAAACAAGGGCGGCAATAGTAGTTTATTTGACGAGTTTGTGTGTAAATTGGGCCTTTTTTGGCACGCGTGGGCCATTTTAAAACGCGAGTGAAACGAGCGTTTTAAAGGCCCACGAGTGCCAAAAAAGGCCCAATTTACACACGAACGAGTTGAATAAAACGTTGTTTTGTTCGACGAGCCCCTTAAAGACTCCAAATCGTTTAAAACTTTTAAAATTAGCTTGACGTTTCGTTTTGACAAGTTGTGACATTTATCAAAATCCGTTCACATAGGAGAAAATTCCCAAATTCTGACAGTGTCGAACAAAAAAGTGAATCAAAAACCGGTAGAACTTCTTGTCCTAAAAATTTGCTTTTTGTAGTTTTGTTTTACGATACCAATCAAGATCATTACTGGGAATAAATTAGTTTATGTCTTGGTAAACAGTAGTAAAAATCTATTAACAACACTCGAAGTACCATAAAGACTTTTCAATCGAGAACATCTGGTTTCTAATAACGGAAGCGATAATGAAGCGGCAGATGCGCAACTCAGCAGGTTGCGATTATTGTTTCTTTCCGCTATGACTTAACACAAACAAAATTCGAAGATTTATAAGGACGTCCTAATCTAAGCCGTCAGAAGTTCACGTCTCCGATCTCGGACCTATTTCTATGTCTCGGACCCGCTGATGTATAGAGTTGAAATCTTGGGTACGTTTCTAACGTCTTTTGGACGTTTTGGTTGCGAAATGGAGCCACAAAAAACTCATTTCCTAACAAAAGTGACACAAAGCGTGGGTCTAGACTGTGTCCTTGCAGCCTAACACACCTTACTGGGCATTCCACGTTTGCCCACCTGTGACTCACTCTAACTCGTCTCTCTCTATCTCACGTCTTGTAAACACGGTGAAATTGCGGATGTCGTAAATCGCGACAGGTGTAATTCGAAGTAATTAAGCGCTTCACCAGTCGAATTTCAATTGCAATTCGTCTCGTAGAGACTTACCTTAAGGACAACACCTCGACGCTCGGCATCTTCCTCAAGAGGGTGACATCCACTAGTTCGCTGCCCCTGCGTCAAACAGAAATGTCAGTACATACTTGGTAGGGAAAGGTAAACACAAGCCAAGGTAAAGTTACGCATTAATTAATGCAGAACTGAGACTAATGGCGTTGTGTTTCGACTTACCAACAATTCAGCCTCTTAATTTTTCCCAGGTCGGATATTTTGGTTCTGGCAATCACCATTTCTTCAGTTAACCTCTTCGCCATTTTGAGATTCGCTCTCTACTTGCACGATTTTGTTAAGACACGGACAAACTAACCTTTTCAATCGAATGTTTATTTACATTGTTGGTAATATTCTAAGTTTTGAATTAGCTGGTCTAACACATGCACCATCACCTCAACTCTTCGACGAACTGTCAAATCTGGCGTTTACGTTTGTTTCATGTGGTCAAACAAAGCGCAGCCGCAGCACAGGCCTGATCGCATCAGGGGATTGGAGAAAATCAGCGAAGTGGCTGACCTCTGGTGGTAATTTTTGAACTAACGAAATAGGGAAAACAAACGTTTACGTATTGGCCGTAATACATTTCAATCGCCAAAAAATAGCCAAATTCGTTTATTTTTCATAATAAATTGTGCATGAAGTGATGACGAGTACCTCAAAGTGTTATTGTTCCGTGTCGCAGTGTGATACAGTGTGATATTTAGAGAGCAAAGACATTTTTCTGCACTATTTCCATGATGTTATTTCCCAATGAAAAACTCTAAAAAATACCAAGCAGGAAGTTTTAAAAATCAGAAAACCTATTAAAGAGCTTCTAGAAACAAGTGAATAGAGTCAATTGCTTTATTGGCCCCTAAGAGTTGGGTATCAATCCCTAATAATAAACTGTTTAAAACCCCTTGCAGCAGGTCCAGATGTTGCGATTTTTTGCAAGCAGACTCAGGGACGCAGGCTAAATTCGGAGATATTTTTATTGGGGGTTACAAAGCACTTTCTACCAACCGATTTTATACCTTTGGGCAAGTTTGGGAAGCTTTGATGATTATAGCTTTTTACACAACAGCAAAAGGTGTCAAGTGAGACAATTGAAACTCACAGCCATTCCCTCTCACAATTTACCAGTGGGTACTCACAATAAAACTGTAAAATGTGGACAAACTACTAATAGGTAATGCTTCTTAGGTACTATAATAACAAATTTTATTGACTAAACTAGTGTTGTTTTTTTGTAGTTCATGAAGGTTAAATTTTGGTGTAAAAGAAGCAGGAAATGATCTGGGTAACGCTGCTGATGCTGACAAATTTTCTCCAACTGTTGATGTTAATGAAGAAACAGCACAACAGACAAACATAAATGTTGAAGAGCCAGTTCAGAAAGTTGCAATGACAAAGGTCTTGGTAGACAAATCAACGCAAACTGATAATCTTGGTGGTTCTTATAACTTGCAGTTTGTTTTAAACCATTTATTATAATTGTTAGCTTTTAATCTTAAAAGCTTAAATAATAATGCGTCCGCACTGATCGAGGCGCGTAGGACTTTTTTGTTTTAACAGGGAAAGAATAAAATAAAGAAAAAAATTTAAATTGGGCACGATATGTCACAATCCCTCTTCTGATGTTAGCTTTTAATCTTAAAAGCTTAAATAATAATGCGTCCGCACTGATCGAGGCGCGTAGTCAATCTGCAGGGGTGCGGTCCGCACTTAAGAATGTGCAAGACCAGCACTACTATACAGAATCACGTAATGCGGTACGTCTTGGCGCTAACAATAATGTAAAATGTAAAAAATTGTTACCGGCAAATTAAATCCAAATACAAATGAAATCAGCTGTTCTTTGTTTTCCCTGTTTCGTTCAATTTACAGCGCCATCTTGCGGTTGCTGATTTTCTCCAACTGAAACAGCCGTGTCGACGTTAATGTACAAATTACAGCGCTTCTGGTGGCTGGGGGGGTAATGTTGCAGTTTAAGGTCCTACTAGTACGCACCGCTACTGCGCACGGGGAATACGTGCACGATTTCTTCTCCCACTTTCCTCTGTATTTGCAGTATGAACTTACACCGTTGCCAGATTTATTAAAGAATTAACACGCTTTGTCCGCGCACGCTTTTCCCGTTCGCTTTTCTCGATTACGTGCGGAATCAGGATTGTTCAGATTGTTCTGCTTTTGTTACCATAGGGAAACAATTTTTTGTTTATGAAAAATTGTGAAGGTGTTTAAGTTATATAAATTCGACTAATAGGTAACCGTTTGCACCGTCGTAGCTTAAAAATAAGAAAAACATAAAACCTTGGTTACAATTATTAAAATCGTAGCAACAATTGTTTTTAAGGTTGCTTTAAAAATAAGGAATGTCGATGCAAATGTCCTTAAATAATATTATACCCGTTTTACGTAACGTATGCTGCTTTTTTTTGCTCAAATTTCTGAAATCTGGTGGCGCCATCTTGTGGTGTAAATCGTAAGCATACCAGCCATATCGATCTATCGGTATAACATAGACATCTACTATGTCCTCTAGACAAGTGTAATGTTGGTGGTCTATATAAGCACTACAAAATTACATTTGAAATTTGAAAAGACTTACAAATGATTTTCGCCAATTTGTTATAAATAGATAATGGTTATGTCACGACCTGCTGTATTATAACCGGCCTGTTAAAAAGTGTAATTTAAGTGATCCCCGCAGAGCGCAAGTGTACGGGCGGTTTTTGGGGATATTATTCATCTTAAGTTTTTGTCACGGAGAGTTTTTCTCGTTCAAATGACATTCGAAATTAAAATCAAAAATACAATTGTGTTCAAAACATATTTTTCCGATTTTAAATTCTTTAGAAGCGCCCGTACTGTGTATCATATGTTGACATATCAAATGTCAGTCTGTTAAGAGGTTTTGCAAAATTATTAGTTGGTTACAACTCTACGGTTACAACAAAGTTTAAATTTGATAAAATGAGTAATGGGTCGTCGGCGGTAGGTATTTTGTAGCACGAAGTTTTTAGTTTGAAAAATATCACGCTTAATACGGAAAAAAACATGTTTTAACCTAAGAATTAAAAATGAAATGTACAGCTGCCAGAAAAAAGTAGCAGATTTCATTTATTTGTCAAAGTTGACATGTAATTATACCTAATACTTTTCAAAGCTATGTTACCGCAAAATGCTCAATGATGATAATAAAATAACAACCATTTCTGTTAGTTGCAGTACCCAGCACATGCCATTTTATTTCCCTTCAATTACAGTCTAATATCTCACAAAATTTTAATAATAATAATAATAATACCTTTTATTACGGGAAGTCCCTTTACATCAAATAGTTATAATAATTAAAAAAAAAAACAATCAATCAAAAGTAATTAATACAATTCATATCAACTATATTAAAAAAAGGAAAAAAAGAAGAAAATCAGAAAATAATTGTGATCAACACAAAAGCTTTAAAGCTTTAATGAAAGAAAGTGCTATAAATCAATATCCTTTAGCTTAAATTTAACATTTCTTAGTGATAAACCAAAAAGCTCGATGTCATGCGTGTGATCCTAGCCACCGGAGAGAAGAGACCATATCTAGTTGATGCGATGGGATTGAGTGGCCAACAACGGACTAGTCCTCAATTTTCTTATAGGATAGTTTAAGTAAAAAAGTTCCAGTAACTCAGGAGAGTCGACAAACCCATTAAACAGCCTAAATAAAAATATCAGATCATTTCTTGAACGTCTCGTCTCCAGACTATCTAAAGCTATCATATTTTAATAAATATTACATGACAAGTATTTAAAAGCTGTCGTTTAAAGAATACAATATGAATAAATGTCTTACATTTGCGACGCGGAAACTTGTCTTCTAGTCCGACATCACAGTGAGCGGTGTTTTGGATGAAATCAGTGGAGGTTTCTGTAAAATTTATTATTAGTGATTATTTATTGTAAACTTGCGAAAATGAATGTCTTACATTTGCGACTCGGAAACTTGTCTTCTAGTCCGACATCACAGTGAGCGGTGTTTTGGATGAAATCAGTGGAGGTTTCTGTAAAATTTATTATTAGTGATTATGTATTGTAAACTTGCGAAAATGAATGTCTTACATTTGCGACTCGGAAACTTGTCTTCTAGTCCGACATCACAGTGAGCGGTGTTTTGGATGAAATCAGTGGAGGTTTCTGTAAAATTTATTATTAGTGATTATTTATTGTAAACTTGCGAAAATGAATGTCTTACATTTGCGACTCGGAAACTTGTCTTCTAGTCCGACATCACAGTGAGCGGTGTTTTGGATGAAATCAGTGGAGGTTTCTGTAAAATTTATTATTAGTGATTATGTATTGTAAACTTGCGAAAATGAATGTCTTACATTTGCGACTCGGAAACTTGTCTTCTAGTCCGACATCACAGTGAGCGGTGTTTTGGATGAAATCAGTGGAGGTTTCTGTAAAATTTATTATTAGTGATTATGTATTGTAAACTTGCGAAAATGAATGTCTTACATTTGCGACTCGGAAACTTGTCTTCTAGTGCGACATCACAGTGAGCGTGTTTTGGATGAAATCAGTGGAGGTTTCTGTAAAATTTATTATTAGTGATTATTTATTGTAAACTTGCGAAAATGAATGTCTTACATTTGCGACTCGGAAACTTGTCTTCTAGTCCGACATCACAGTGAGCGGTGTTTTGGATGAAATCAGTGGAGGTTTCTGTAAAATTTATTATTAGTGATTATGTATTGTAAACTTGCGAAAATGAATGTCTTACATTTGCGACTCGGAAACTTGTCTTCTAGTGCGACATCACAGTGAGCGTGTTTTGGATGAAATCAGTGGAGGTTTCTGTAAAATTTATTATTAGTGATTATTTATTGTAAACTTGCGAAAATGAATGTCTTACATTTGCGACTCGGAAACTTGTCTTCTAGTCCGACATCACAGTGAGCGGTGTTTTGGATGAAATCAGTGGAGGTTTCTGTAAAATTTATTATTAGTGATTATGTATTGTAAACTTGCGAAAATGAATGTCTTACATTTGCGACTCGGAAACTTGTCTTCTAGTCCGACATCACAGTGAGCGGTGTTTTGGATGAAATCAGTGGAGGTTTCTGTAAAATTTATTATTAGTGATTATTTATAGTAAACTTGCGAAAATGAATGTCTTACCTTTGGAGTTAACAGATGGCTATGCATAGGTGGAAGTGTAAAACGTGTAGTAAAGTGACCAGTGTTCGGAACGACTCCCTTTTCTCTGGAAGCCACCTATCACTCCAACAAATGGTTGGGCAAAAGGCTATGCTCAAAAAGATATTGCTCGTGTAGCGAAATTGGGACAACACTCGACGCATACAAAAGTTGACTGGTGTGCTTTTTGTCGAGATGTACGCGAGCAATATCTAATTGACAACCCGCAAATAATAGGTGGCTTGAACGACGACATGACTTCTAAAGTGGTAGAAACACTACACCGGATATTGTTGTGTTACACAAGCCAAAAATGCTCCAAATAAATTATTATTTTGGAACCGATTCCTCCAAAGAAACTCGTGGAGGTATGTTGGAAAGAGATCTTCCGATGTTCCGAATTGTCGTCGGAGCTTTCTTTTCGCTCTCATCCACATGTTTTCCACATTTTGTGTGTGGACGGAGCGATCACCAGGGTCAACAAAATTTTGTTGATGAACAATTACCTGGTGTTCGTAAATTCCCCCACCGATTTCATCAAGCCGATTATAGGCCCTCCATCCATCCGAAATTATCAGCGTTCCGGGCTGAATGTACCTAGATTTAGTATAATTTATATAAATAAAAAAAATTAAAAAAAAAGTAGCAATGCGTTTTTATAACAACGTTGTTATTAAAACGCATTGCTAATTTTTGATATACGTACCTTTGTATAAGATTTGACAAAGTTTCTGCCGTCCTATCAGGTACCTCCACCAGGAAACATTTTTTTGTATACCTTTCAATTCCGCCAAATACCCAATGTCCTGCCCTCCATTGACCACGATGATATTTCCGGTGGAAGAATTTTGATTCATCTATTTCTACCACTTTAGAAGTCATGTCGTCATTCAAGCCACCTATTACTTGCGGGTTGTCAATTAGATATTGCTCACATACATCTCGACAAAAAGCACACCAGTCAACTTTTGTATGCGTCGAGTGTTGTCCCAATTTCGCTTCATGAGCAATATCTTTTTGAGCATAGTCCTTTGCCCAACCATATATTATTAATAAAATTTGTTGGAGTGATAGGTGGCTTCCAGAGAAAAAGGAATCGTTCCGAATACTGATCACTCTACTACACGTTTTACATTTCCACCTATAACCATCTGTTAAGTCCATTTTACGGACAAAGGACATGGGTATTTGGCAGGTCTGGCACAGCACTGTATTACGTAAGAGGCGCCTTTTTGCCAACCATCTTATACAATCCAAAGTCTCATTAAACATGAGACTTTGGTATCGATGTACTTCAGCCCTTATACTATGTTGCGCCATTACATCTTGTATATCAACAATATAAGTTGGCGCAGGTCTACCTCGACCACCCATTGCAGATAAGAGACGAAAAAAAAGCGAAAATAAAATTGCACTAACACCAGAGCTAATACGCACGTACGTCTTGGGACACCAAGAGACGACTAATTTTTGCAGAAGTGTTGGTTCTTCAAGAAACCTCGGTCGTATTCTTATTTTGTAAAATTTTATTTTAAGGGTGGGGTTTAGGTACCTACCTGATTTGAAATGGTCGAAAAATTGTGTTTTTTAAACATCCATATTTTTAAAACGTCTTTCCTCTAGGGCCCCATGCTTTTCATTTTTAGATTTCCTTATAAATTGCAATTTGAGGACTATGCAGATGCTAAAACCTAATTCGAAGTTAACAAAAAAAAAAGTATGGGTTCCTCGGAAATTGAATTCTAAACCGTTTGGTACCATCACCTTGCTTCCAAAAAAATCACAGATCTTATTATACATCAACATACTTACGTACGATTTTACCACTAAATTCACAAGGATTAAGTTGACCGTGCAGTTGGGCCAGAGAGATAATGTTCTTAAATTTGACCACATCTGATATTCTAAGATCCCAGTGCATGATTTCTACGTTCATCTGTTTTTTAATCAAAACAAAATTTTTATAGATAATTATGAATAGAGAAATATGTTTCTGCAGGGTTGCCTATCAAAATATGGCCGCAAGTATTTTTTAATTAAAATTAAATTAAATAATTTTTTCCCAAACAGTTTCGTTCACTTGTTTTTTTACACAAATTATAATTAAAGCTATTTTTTTTCTCTACACGATGGAATACGGTTGTTTATGGAAAAGTGGCCGCAAATAGGGGTAACTGTTAAAGATAGATAAGAGCAAAAGAGAGTTAGCGCACCACACCGTGTATTTTTTTTATGTTGTATCTTTGATTTTAAATATTTATTCCTATAGCAATACAGCAACACTTCTAATAAAGTATTTTGTTTGGTGCTGTCCAGAACATAAACATATGAAGAGAAGATTACAAATAACGCTATAATCCTACCCCTAATTAATGATCGGCCCAGGGCCGCCGGGTGCTTATGAGCCGCCCTTGTGCAAACTTTAAAAAATGCCCCCTCCCCCTCCCCCTCAGAAAGATTTAAGAAAATTTCCTATTTCCATTGTTTTATGCGTTGACATATGGATAATTTTAAATATGTATTCATTCTCCTTTAAGTTCTGTTAAAAATAGTAAAAAAAGTGAATTTTAAAATTATCTTTAGGCTTCATCATTCGCCTCATAATAAAACATTAGATATCATTTAAATAAATACAGGGTGTAACAAAAATAAGTGCAATTATTTTAACTGGTAATAGTACTCATCAATTACAACAACTTTTCTGAATAATTGTTTTTAAACAAATTCTGAAGGGTTTTAAAAATTAATCTAAATTTACTAAAACTTTACTTACCAGCCTATCAAACGATTTTAATCTAACTACGTACATAAAGTCTGTCTCAATTCTAATTTTCCACCAACACTGCATTCTACGTTGGAAATACAACCGGTAACACTGTTTGGTGAAAAATGCGTCAGATTGTATTTGTTAGATTATCTGTCAATTTCCGTTTTTACAACTCAAAATTTTAGAATAAAGGTAAAGAACGGAAATCTTTTTTAAAATGCAGCAAGTAAGTAGGTAGAAAATCAAATTCTAAAAGCAAAATAAATTAATGAACTAATTTTAATGTTTTCGGATCATGTTTATAAGATAATTATATTGCCAACTTTGGTTATAAGAATCCCCAATTTAGAAATATTTTTACTTTACCAACATAATTCAACAGGTGGTGGAAATTTAGAATTGAGACAAACTATACCTACATTTAATAAAGAAATAAAACAGGGAGGTAACAATAAACAAACGAAAGTGAGACCTTTTTATTCATCAAATACAACATGAAAATGTTCAGATTTTTAAAAATTGCACTCAACGTGAACGTCAAAATAAAGGGTGGACAAAGGGCAGTTCAATTTTGCAAATTCTAAAATATTTTATTTAAACAGTTGAAATTGATGAATACTATTATGTACTATGACGGCCAAAAAATTTTGTCTGTCAGTTAAAAAAAAAATGTGTGATCCGTACTTTATTGTCATCATGATTACCGTCTTGATTATGAACGTTATTTTTTGGGTGGTTAATTTCAAAACCCAAAATTATTTTGTCATTTCTACTACACAGAACGTTTACCTCAGGTTATCTATGTACGATTGCTACAATTTTGTTTATTCATGTCGGATGTTTGGAATATCTGAGCTTCAAACAGTTTAAATTGATTGTAAAAATGACAAGAGCCGAAAGTTGGGTTACGATTCCTAAAGGTTTATTTACACTTTATTTGAATGTCAAGAAAGTGACGGCCAAAATTTTTTGGCCGCCATAGTACCAGTTAAAAATAAATTAACTTATTTTTGTTACACGCTGTATAATCAGTTGATAAGACAACATTTGTAATTAACATTAAAAACACTTCGCTGCAAAATTTTATTAATAGGTTTCTTTTGAAAAATGCTTAATGCAAGTATAAGTAGGAAAGTAGGTAAAATTACCTAAAATATAGTTTTTTACATAAAACAGATCGAGATCACAATGCCAAACATGTGCAACCACGTCTAGACCGTGACCATGTCTATTTGTGATATTCTGAATGAATACGGGGCGGCGGGCGGCAGTGTTTCCAACCTTTCTCGTTTCCATTATCGTACGTGGAGGGAGAAAATGATCGTATTTTGAATCAAAAAGTCGTACGCTTGTATTATTCTTCAATTAATTGCACAAAACTCAATGTTAGACATCTTTGAAATCAGAAAAAAAAACTCTACCAGAATAAAATAAAAAAATTTGTTTCCATTCAAAAAAACAAAGTTGGCACTTATTTGACATAACAATTAATGTTGAAAAAAATAAAAAATGAAGCCGTTTGTAGTGTTTTTTTTAACCATTTTATTGCTTTATGGCTTACAAAATCGGACAATGAATAACAGCCTGTATTTACATAAAATGTACTTACAAAACATAATCAGTCTTAAAAATTTTTTAGTTTCTCTGTAGTGCAGTTTTACCGGAAATCGCCAAATAAAAATGTAGAGCCGCCTCTTCATCATAATCATAAATAACTCAAATAACTCCATGTCGCATTAGGTAGTCCGGGTCCGGGTAGTCGCACTGTCGCAGTCGGTTTAGGACGTTTAGGTAGGTAGGAAAGAAATAGGAATAGGAACCAGTGTGTGTTCTCGGTATTCTGTGGGACCAGTTAGCCAGATGCTGAGGCCGAAATGCTACAACAGTACAACGTGTCCCCCTGATCAGTGATCATCATAAAAAATAACCGTTCCGCATTATTTCCGCCCGTCTCCATCTCCGTCCGCATTATTTCCGTCCATCCCCATCTGAATGATCTAAATTTTTTCGCTTCGTTTTGGATGATTTAAATTATTATCTGTAATAATATCACAAGAGAGTGAGAATAAATTGAAAATAATTCGACAGATTTTCGAAAACTTGTTGCCAGGCAATAGACACGAGAGCCCGGAGGGCTCGAGTGGCTATTGCCATCTGGCAACAAGTTTGAGAAAGAATCTGGAGAATTATTTTCATATTTATTCTCACTCTCGAGGGGTATTCGTACGATTATTTTTTCATGAGTACAAAATCAAAAATACAAAAAAAAAAAATATTATCGCTTTGAATAGTTTTTCGTTCATTTTCAACAATTGATGACACTTACTGTCAAATTGAAAAATACATTGGGCCGTATGATTTCCCATTCGTTAAGCCTTTCGTTAGTCAAATAATTGATTAGACAAAGTGAGAGTATATGCCAAGCACTATGTTAGACAGCGACAAAACAATTTAACGACGTTCTTTAACTTTAATGAAAGGGAAATCATACGGCCCATTGTCACTAAGAAAAATTAAAACAAAATACGAACTATAATTATTCTCACTTGGATAATGTACTTAGATTATTCTCACTATAATAATGATACAATTGGACAGATTTGAACATGTGATCAAAAATGCTGATGAACTATTGGAAGTTATAAACATGAAAAAATAATCGTATAAATACGTACGATCCGCAAGTTGTGATCGTACATCGTACATTACACCGAATTATCGTATCGTATCGATAAAAATCGTACGGTTGGCAACATTGGCGGGCGGTCCGGGGCGGATATTTATGGTGCAAACTGGGTTTATTCCAAAATGTGCCCCCTTGGTATTTATTGCCTTATGGCCCTTTGAAGTCTAAGCAGGATCACTGAGGACGAAGACATCTGGACATAATTGTAGGATTTTACCAAATGGAAACGAAAAAATAAATTTTATTATAAAAGTAATATGTAAGTACACTGATGTGTACTTTGGTTAACACCAATCTCAAAATGCCGCCCCTTTAATTTGCCGCCCTTGTGCGGTGAACAACCTGCACACCTGTACGCGGCGGCCCTGGATCGGCCCAACTCCCCAACTGAACGATAAATAAATCCCTCTACCTGACGCCTGGCCCAACTGACCAACGCCGTTTCAATGACATCAAATCTTTCTCAAAATTTTTTTTGTCGACTTCTGCGGATTTTTGTTAAATGGAAGTTAAATCACTTGTTTTAATAATTGGTAAACCTTGTTCACGTTGAGTTGAACATTTCAAGTTCAAAATATTTAATTTTTTGGCTCTGTAATTATGTTTCGTAAATATTGACATGTAGCTAACCAACATAATGCGATTTAGCAATGCTTAATTCAACGTGAACGGTGTTTACCTGCATGTCACTATTTACAAAACATAATTACAGAGCCAAAAAATAAAATATTTGACCTTGAAATTGTCAACTCAACGTGAAGAACATATATTAGGGACTTTTTTTGTGTTGGCATTGTTGGCAACAATTAAACATTTTGAAGTCAACATCGCTCTTGTTTACTAACTTTAATTACATTTAATTAAGTTGTTTCTTTTTTTACATTTTCTCTTTCTATGATTCATGTGATCAGAGCAAATATTTTTGGAAAACAGTGAACTTTTAATTCCCATGCAAATCTTCCAGAAATTGTAAGAAAATCTGCAGAAGCCTATGATGTTTATGTCAACTATCACATCAAAAAGCAGAATAACCAACAATAATATTACCAACCTATGAAAAAAAGTCACATTCATTTAAAATCACCCGGTACTAACAAGCTGTTTTTTATGGTTTTTTTAAATGCATATTATAATCTTGTCAAAAATCCCTATGATATTTCACAATCAATTTTGGTTTCTGGCGGCATATTTAGTTGGACTTAATTTCTCAATTCATAACATTTAGTGTTGGGAGTGGTATAATTGACCGTTGTTAATTAACGTTAATTAACCATAATTGACGGTTAATTATCATAATAGAAAAAGTGTTAATTAACCATGTTAATTAACAAAAATTGGTTAATTGTCCATGGATATATCTGTTAATTATCCTGATTGGTGATCAAGTTGCAAAAAAGCACGGATGAAAAATTAGGTTGGTATTACTCTCGTGTCAAAAATGGATTACTCCCTAGAATTCGAACTTTAGGGAAATAACGTTTTTCATGTTGTGTGTAACTAGAATTTTCAAAAGTTATTTTGAATGGCTACGGTTGGTTACTTTCAATTGAGAGATTAAATCCAAATAAATATGCCGCCAGTAACCAAAATTGATTGTGAAACGAAAAATCATCTATCACTTAGCGAGAAATTAGTCATTTGCAACTGTTACAATTAATTTGCTGTCTTACATTTTTTGGATATCTTTTGTTTGTCACCAGAAACCACATAGCCTCCAACCTAACCAAATTTATGGCAACCTAGTAACGAATATCCCTAAATCCTAGGGAGTAATCCATTTTTGACACGAGAGTAGCTGTCATCGTGTTTGGTAACTTTGACGAATCAATATTGCTAGCATTGCTGTAATTTAAATCTATTTATGCTGTACCTAACCTCAAATAAATAATTACTAAAAAGTCGCTATAAAATTCACACAAACTAAATTTCTATTGCATAGGTACTCCAAGTAAAGTTGACTCGAGTTGCAAAAAAACCTCTTTGCTTTTGAAACAGCACGAGTTGTATTTCCAAATATCATAGCAACGAGTTAAAATTCAGGAGAAATATATTCGGCACACGACCTGCTGTATAATAATCGGCCTGTTCATTTCATTAAAAAAGCATTGTGAAAATGTTTCGGAGAAAGAGCCAATTTTCGCCGATGAGGGCGCCACAGTACGGGCGCTTCTGAAGAATAAAAAATAAAAATGTTCAATAATAAAATACGCTCACACATTATTCAAGTAACATTTTATTAATCATTTTTACAGTAATTATCACAAAAGTGAAAAGTACAATTATTGAATTGGAACTGCCACATTAGCTTCGTGCTCTTAATTTGAATTTCCCGCCATTTGACACGATGACATTTGTTTATGTTTAATTAAGACATAATCGAACATGTACAAGAATAGGAATTGTTAAGTTATTCTATTTTTAAAAACATTGCAAAGAAAGAAAAAAGAGATATTTTTGGCTCTACATTTTAGGTTAGCTGTCAACATGCTCCAATTAATCTATGCTTTAAAAAAACACAATTAATTGACGGTTTTCCAACCTTTGAACGCGCGACAGATCGATATGGCTGGCATGCTCACGAATACGTAACCATTATCTATTTATAACAAATTGGCGAAAATCATTTGTAAGTCTTTTCAAATTTCAAATGTAATTTTGTAGTGCTTATATAGACCACCAACATTACACTTGTCTAGAGGACATAGTAGATGTTTATGTTATACCGATAGATCGATATGGCTGGCATGCTTACGATTTACACCACAAGATGGCGCCACCAGATTTCAGAAATTTGAGCAAAAAAAGCAGCATACGTTACGTAAAACGGGTATAATATTATTTAAGGACATTTGCATCGACGTTCCTTATTTTTAAAGCAACCTTAAAAACAATTGTTGCTACGATTTTAATAATTGTAACCAAGGTTTTATGTTTTTCTTATTTTTAAGCTACGACGGTGCAAACGGTTACCTATTAGTCGAATTTATATAACTTAAACACCTTCACAATTTTTCATAAACAAAAAATTGTTTCCCTATGGTAACAAAAGCAGAACAATCTGAACAATCCTGATTCCGCACGTAATCGAGAAAAGCGCACGGGAAAAGCGTGCGCGGACAAAGCGTGTTAATTCTTTAATAAATCTGGCAACGGTGTAAGTTCATTTCATACTGCAAATACAGAGGAAAGTGGGAGAAGAAATCGTGCACGTATTCCCCGTGCGCAGTAGCGGTGCGTACTAGTAGGACCTTAAACTGCAACATTACCGCTGGGGGCCACTGACCTCTATAACATGGACTGCGTGTGCAGTGGTCCCTGCCACAGTAAAATTGAAGCTACAAAGTCGGCCATCTTTGTAGTCTCACATTGGAAACTTTTAGTTTTGCACCAAAATACTGTTGGCAGCAGATTTAGTGACATCATTCTGTCACTCGTTCTGTTGAGTTCCCTGATTTCTTATTTGTGATTTTATTCGTGATTTCTGTAAATTTGGTCACAAAAACATGGTTGAGTTATATTTAAATCGTCTTCATCAACGATCACGACCACACCTGTCAACGTCAAACGTCAGTGAAAAGCAGGACAGGATTCAGTTAACTGTACAAAAAGAAAGTTACTAAAAATTGAGACTAGCAATATGGCCGACTTTCTGCTTCAGTTTTGAAACATAGCATCCTCGGTCCATGTTATAGAGGTCAGTGCTGGGGGCGCAACTAATCGCCTACGTCCATGACCAACTTCATTCATATTCGCTTCGCTTCTATATGGCCGTCTCAATTTAGCAAAAATTTGTTCTCGCAAAGTAGTCCATGAAACGTGCATAGACAACACAGTTACACAGTAAACCTATAGAACGCAAACTCCTATGCATTTTATCGGTTTTTTTGGAAACGCACCCACCACAAGCCGCCAGGGGACGCTGCCGTTTTATAAAAATAAAAATCGCGGAAACTTATGCCAAAATTAAAAAAATATATATATTTTGACATTTAATTAATTTAAATAATTTAAATAATACTTAATTAATTTAAATAATTTAAATAATAATAATAATAATAATAATAATAATAATAATAATAATAATAATAATAATAATACTTAATTAATTTAAATAATTTAAATAATACTTCGGCACGAACAAAATAGATTGCTGAATGTGGCCGTACCCTCGACTCAATTCAACTTCCCTCCTTTTCCAGTCCAGACTTACTTCCAGTAATAGTAAAAAAATATTGATAATTATATTTTAACTGAAAACTATTTTTTATAGAATTTTCATCCGATCTACTAATCTACGATATTTCTACTGAAGATGCTATAAGTAAATTGTGTAAATCCTGTTTTATGTAGTAATGAAGATATAAATTCTTGTGAAAGTTTCAAAAAGAAAGAATGTTAATCCAAAATTCGGGCTGCAAGTACCGAAAACGTTACATGCAAAATTCGATGTCAAAATAAAGAGCAAAATTTTGAAGGTGAGGAAGCCATAAATCTCTGTTTGTCGCAATTGAGGAAAAGAAACACCAAATCAAAATTTATAAGAATGCAATGGAAATGTATCGAAAAAAATTGAAAATAAAAACTTCAAAATAAATGTAGTCTTTTAATTTCATAAATAAATTATTTTGAAAATTAAAATAAATAAAAAAGCCAGGATATCCAGCTGGCTGTGTCTTATTTTGCACCTACCACAAGCCAGTAGATGGCGTCGGGACACAAAAAACTATGGGAGTTTGCGTTCTATAGGTTTACTGTGTTGTCTATGGAAACGTGCATAGACAACACAGTAAACCTATAGAACGCAAACTCCTATGCATTTTATTGTTTTTTTTGGAAACGCACCCACCACAAGCCGTCAGAGGACGCTGCCGTTTTATAAAAATAAAAATCGCGGAAACTTATGCCAAAATTAAAAAAATATATTAAGTCATAAATAATAAATCTACTGGTACGAGAATTTGCAGAGTTCAAAGGTATTTAAACCATGTGGAACTCGCCATAGATTTTCAAATCCAATTAAATATCCTGGGCATTTTATGGAATGGATTAAAAACACGGGTAACAAGCAGTTATCAACTTTGTAGCCTATTAAAGTGTAGGTATAACAGCTAGGTACACTGTGTGTGGACTTCATTTTACCAGCAAATACTTCGGCACGAACAATAGATTGCTGAATGTGGCCGTACCCTCGACTCAATACAACTTCCCTCCTTTTCCAGTGCAGACTTACTTCCAGTAATAGTAAAAAAATATTGATAATTATATTTTAACTGAAAACTATTTTTTATAGAATTTTCATTGGATCTACTAATCTACGATATTTCTACTGAAGACGCTATAAGTAAATTGTGTAAATTCTGTTTTATGTAGTAATGAAGATATAAATTCTTGTGAAGTTTCAAAAAGAAAATAAGAAAAGCTGAGCATAATCAAAATTATAAAAAGCCCGAATGTTAATCCAAAATTCGGGTTGCAACTACGGGCTGCAATGTACCGAAAACGTTACATGCAAAATTCGATGTCAAAATAAAGAGCAAAATTTTGAAGGTGAGGAAGCCATAAATCTCTGTTTGTCGCAATTGAGGAAAAGGAACACCAAATCAAAATTTATAAGAATGCAATGGAAATGTATCGAAAAAAATTGAAAATAAAAACTTCAAAATAAAAGTAGTCTTTTAATTTCATAAATAAATTATTTTGAAAATTAAAATAAATAAAAAAGCCAGGATATCCAGCTGGCTGTGTCTTATTTTGCACCTACCACAAGCCAGTAGATGGCGTCGGGACACAAAAAACTATGGGAGTTTGCGTTCTATAGGTTTACTGTGTTGTCTATGGAAACGTGCATCATGTGTCGCCATCTTCCGTCAAGTTGACAACTTATTCATTCTAAAGCATGGCCTCCTAGATCAAAAGAGACAAAGCGTCTCTTACCAGGCCCGTCGCATATTTAGTTCAAGGCATTATTTTTGTTTTCTAGAGTGCGCCACAGTAAGGAGCCTTATTGGTTGCCTACAATCAATTTCAACTGGTGACATTGGTGACCGAGTCCACACAGTCCATACCGAGGTCCATACCTTGATACCTCAGTCATATGAATTAAATATTCATTACTTTTTATAAAACAAAAAAAATCTGCTTACAGCCTTTAAAATAAAATACCATTAATTAACAATCAATTTAATTTTAACAGTTTTCTTTTTTTAGTATTGATAGATTTTTTTTTTAATATTTTGAGTGTAAATTACAAAAATTTATCAATACAGGGGGAATTAATTTTTTCATTATTGTATCGCAAACTATACCATAATGAACACTACATTGAAATACAGGATTATGAAGCAAATATGAACTCAAAACGTTTTTTAAAATAAAATCAACATTTTCTTTTGGAAGACTGGGAAGGATTTCTATCATAATATCCACCACAAATTCTATTAGGCCTACAAATCTTTCGTTGGGATAGTTCAATTTTCCTCGGTCTTGATTATAAATTAATTCTAGTAAAGGGCTCGTTTTTTCAGGAGAGGTGTTCCGAAACGTTGATAAGCACAATTCACAATTGTTCACAGATTCTGCAACTTTCACTATAAGATAACCACATAAAAAGCTGTAGCTGCCGATTCCATTTTAAAACTATTAACTTCAAAACCATCATGTACAAATACAGATAATTTTTCAAGTTTTTCAATAACAATTTCGTTCAAAGTAATAACAATTTCATCAGTGTCATTTGAATTTCGAGGTATTGCCAGTTTTGCATTACTAATGTATTCAGTATTAGATATTATGTTGCTGTTGTTTACGCTTTTTATCAAACCGCTTTTCAAAATCTGTCGAAGTGCATGTTCAGCTGCCCTACAATCTGTGAGGTCATTTGAACCACCGCGGAGTCGAACGTTAGAAAATATTGATTCTACAGCGTCGGAACTGAAATTTCTTGTTAAAACATAAAAAAATTGAGGTCACTAATTAAATATTTGATACATAGATACGTGCTCTTCGCAGTAAAAATTAACGCTTGACCAGTTTCTTTTGTTAAGCCTTATATACCTGCTTCAGCTGAAGTGGACTGAACATCATTTATACATCATGTATAATGTGGGAATTCTTCATTTAACTAAAGAAGACGTACATCTTCAATGTTAGTATATGGAGCAGTATTAACATCCCTTTGATGCATGTGTTGTGTTTTATTGCTAACATCATGGATTTGAAAGAACTTATACATATTTTCCATATATTTCACCGTTGCAGAACAATCCTTGAAATAAGCGAATTCTTCTCCACCATGATGAGCAATATATCGTAGAGCCGCAGTAACTGGCGGTGAAAATATTTGAACTGTTAAACGTACTTTAATTTTTTCTAAATTAGATGGATAAATATGTTTTTTCGTTAAATATCGAACTGGTTTAATTATTAACTTTTCTTGAATTTCTAATAGTTCTTTCAGATAATTTGCTGTAATAATTCCATCTGATAAAGCCATATCATGATTAAAAAAATAAATTTCTACCATTTTTAATTGCATGACAATAATCGAAACTCATAAAGAATTTAAGTCCAGGATTATAAGGATGAGCAATAACATTTTGAAGCATTCAATTTCCAAAATGCTTGAACAGGGCAACGTGATTTTTATGGTTATCTCCTACGATTCTAATAACTTTAAATCCACAATCAGCTAGTAATTTTAAAACATCTAATGTTAATTTATACAACTCTTTACTATTTAGTTACCTGTGGAAGTAATAACTTGCTGGTATAACGTACTTTGTTGAAAGTCCATGAACTACATAACAAAGAAGTTGATTTGCAATAACCGGTTTAGTTCCAATTTTGTTAGATGATTTATTAGTGACTGTCTCTAATCCAAATATACGATGTTCTGCTTTTGAATAATAAACGGATTCCCTGATTGCCATATCATCCACTACTTAAGAACACACTTTTTCCGGGGCATTCAAATTTTTAATTTCGCATATAAGACGATTCCGAATTAAGTCTTCATTTCCAATGCCAAAATATTTTTTCAATGTTGTTTTGCAAGGTAGTTTAAATAGTGAATTCCTGGGAAACTCATAACCCTTTGGAGAACAAAATCGCCATGCAATGCACTGACGAATGGTCATTTCTGACCATCTTGGATTTTTTTTATTATAGTTTTTAATTTGATCTAATATTAATATTGCCCGCGGATTCATGTTGTTGGCATCTGTTATAATTTGTTGCATAGTACATTGCCATTTTGAGCTTTCATAATTTTTCTCTTTTTTAATTTTTAGCTCTTCTTTCAAGCGATTGCACCGAATTTGTAAACGTTTGCATTTTTGTGCCAAACAATGCTTTGTGTAATAGAGATCCTTTATTAACCCCTTTATGTCAAATCCAAAAAACAGACATTTTGCGAATGCGACGGGCCGGGTAAGAGACGCTTTGTCTCTTTTGATCTAGGAGGCCATGTTCTAAAGTTTAAATAAATTCGGGACTGTTTAGTTGTTTTTTTAACAAAATGGACAGAAAGTGTTTTATTTGTGGAAATTTGAATCCTTTTTTCCAATTTCCAAGCGATTCTGATATCAGAGAAACAAATGGCTAAAGTCTCTTAAAAGATCTTGTAGTATTTTTTGAATAATAAAATTTCTTATAGAAGGTAGTTTATTAAATGGTATTATAGATCTCAACAAAATTACAGATCATCTTCAAAAAAAGTGACACTCACTAAAGATGCTGTCCCATTCGTATTTGTAGGAATTCAGATTCAAAATATGTATACAACATGCAAAATGTTTTCTTTGGTTATTTTAGAACCCTGTTGTTGTTTGTACGAATTCATATCCTGACCCAGTCCCCAGATGAAAATGAACCTGCTTCTTCCCTGCAAAACAATACATATACAATACAAATTTGGCAAAGTGATCTTTTATGTCACTTTTATCCACCATCATCCTAGGATCTTTGTTAAGATTAATAGCCCTTCAAAATCCGAGTCAATTGCTGTATCCCAGTGATTCATTTGTAGGCATTATTGAGAATTGCGAATATAATACAAAAACTGTCAAGTACCTTTTCTACAATATGAGAAACCATGTACTCATTTGCATGACTTGCTGTATGATCACCTCCTTCAAAATTCAGCGTTTTCCTGTGCAGACCACAAAGCTGCAGTATGCAATGTTATTATTAAAACAGCTGCGAAACCAGTCCTTAGTAATATTTTTGTAGAATAAATGGATTCTTTGAAGACTAAGCTTGAACAGTAAACCACTGAGCTGAAAAGTTTTGAAGTTATAAATAGTGCTCTTACCTTTAAAAATGTGTTTTGTTAGTGTTGTCATCTAGTTAAATTAAACCCAACATTTTCGTCTTCGTGTTTTTTTTTTAATTGGCTGACAACAGTAATCAACAGTAATAACATAAAAATGAGGCCATTGACCTTGACGTTAATTAATTGACGTTAATGTCAAATTCAGTTGTAGTTTGATTGTTTGTTGAGGAGATGTCGCTAGTAGATGTCCATCAACATGGCCAACTTCATCTAGCTTCCGCTGCCCTCCATACGGCCGTCCCAATAAGGGTCTAAAGCATGACCAACTTCATTCATATTCGCTTCGCTTCTATATGGCCGTCTCAATTTAGCAAAAATTTGTTCCCGCAAAGTAGTCCATGAAACGTGCATCATGTGTCGCCATCTTCCGTCAAGTTGACAACTTATTCATTCTAAAGTTTAAATAAATTCGGGACTGTTTAGTTGTTTTTTTAACAAAATGGGCAGAAAGTGTTTTATTTGTGGAAATTTGAAGCCTTTTTTCCAATTTCCAAGCGATTCTGATCAGAGAAACAAATGGCTAAAGTCTCTTAAAAGATCTTGTAGTATTTTTTGAATAATAAATTTCTTATAGAAGGTAGTTTATTAAATGGTATTATAGATCTCAACAAAATTACAGATCATCTTCAAAAAAAGTGACACTCACTAAAGATGCTGTCCCATTCGTATTTGTAGGAATTCAGATCCAAAATATGTATACAACATGCAAAATGTTTTCTTTGGTTATTTTAGAACCCTGTTGTTGTTTGTACGAATTCACATCCTGACCCAGTCCCCAGATGAAAATGAACCTGCTTCTTCCCTGCAAAACAATACATATACAATACAAATTTGGCAAAGTGATCTTTTATGTCACTTTTATCCACCATCATCCTAGGATCTTTGTTAAGATTAATAGCCCTTCAAAATCCGAGTCAATTGCTGTATCCCAGTGATTCATTTGTAGGCATTATTGAGAATTACGAATATAGTACAAAAACTGTCAAGTACCTTTTCTACAATATGAGAAACCATGTACTCATTTGCATGACTTGCTGTATGATCACCTCCTTCAAAATTCAGCGTTTTCCTGTGCAGACCACAAAGCTGCAGTATGCAATGTTATTATTGAAACAGCTGCGAAACCAGTCCTTAGTAATATTTTTGTAGAATAAATGGATTCTTTGAAGACTAAGCTTGAACAGTAAACCACTGAGCTGAAAAGTTTTGAAGTTATAAATAGTGCTCTTACCTTTAAAAATGTGTTTTGTTAGTGTTGTCATCTAGTTAAATTAAACCCAACATTTTCGTCTTCGTGTTTTTTTTTTTTAATGAGCTGATAACAGTAATAACATAAAAATGAGGCCATTGACCTTGACGTTAATTAATTGACGTTAATGTCAAATTCAGTTGTAGTTTGATTGTTTGTTGAGGAGATGTCGCTAGTAGATGTCCATCAAATGGGAACATTTGATTGCATGTAAAATTCAAAATTGAAACGGCCATATAGAAGCGAAGCGGATATGAATGAAGTTGGTCATGGTCTAAAGTTGATTCAGCTAACCTAAAAAAATCGTTTGGTAACTAGCCCCATCTGTTGCAACATTTTTAACATAAATCTTTATGGGTTGATGGGGAAACCGTGTTTTTTTGTCAGTTTGGCGGAACAGAAGGTCGTGGGCGGAACAATGTGAACCGGACTTGATACTACCCTTTCGACTGTTAGAGAAAATTCGAAATTTAAGTAAACCAATTATTATTTTTAATTGCAGTAACCCCAAATATGCAGCTTCTGTTGCTTTCATAGCAGGGTATATTGTAAAAAAATTAAATTAAATATTTCACTGCGACAGTTGTCTCTTTCCTATATTGTCTTTTTCAACCCCTGGTCCTCTTTTACGTTCAATTAATCTTCAAAATCGTTGACTTATCCAAATTATCAGTTTGTAAGTTTTTTTTGAAAGAATTGGCAGATATTGCCACCACAGAAATTTTATCATATTTGGCCCAAGAAAATATTTGCAAACAACTCGTAACAATTTTACTTCCACATTTAATTCGTAATTCCCTCTTTATCTGTAACACACATAAAGACAAAATTTGTAGTTATTATAGAATAATTGATGAAACCACTTTTAAAGAATAGTTGTTCACAAAAAACTGATTCCATAAAAAGAAAATCAATTGCTAATAAACCCATAAGTGGAAAGGTTTTAAAATTATAATACTACGTATCTACCAAAGAGGTACCTACATACCTACCTACCTATCCACCCATTTAGGTATGTTCTTTAGTTATGACTCCTTTATGCTTTTTAAAATTACGTTACTTTCGAGTTTTGTTCCTTTTCCATTGTTTTATGTAAATGATGTATTAAATATAGTTATATATTTTCCAGTTTTACAAGACTATTACATATTTTCGTTTGATTTTCATATCTTTTTGAAACTTCATGACACTTGTGAAGGAAACGTCAATCATTGTTATTAACATTTTTCTCCGCTAGTTGGGGCTAGTTACCAAACGATTTTTTGAGGTTAGTAGAATCAGTTTCAACAATGAAAATTGGCGTATTGGGACGGCCGTATGGAGCGCAGCGGAAGCTAGATGAAGTTGGCCATGTCCATCAAATGGGAACATTTGATTGCATGTAAAATTCAAAATTGAAACGGCCATATAGAAGCGAAGCGGATATGAATGAAGTTGGTCATGCTACGTCACGTCCACCGCTGAATTTTGATTTATTAATTTTTTTCCATTACTGATCAAAGTGCACTAAGCAAATAGAAACAGTAGTGAACTTTCTAATCACATGTAGGTAAAAGCACGACCTGCTGTATAATAACCGGCCTGTTCATTTCATTAAAAAAGCATTGCGAAAATGTTTCCGAGAAAGAGCCAATTTTCGCCGATAAGGGCGCCACAGTACGGGCGCTTGTAAAAAATAAAAATGCGGAAAAATATGTTTAGACATGATCTTAGAGTTAAGATTGAGTACAGTAAGTTCATATTTTCTTTCTAAAACAGTACTGAACACAATTGTATTTTTGATTCTGGATTTTGGAAATTCGAATGTCATTTGAACGAGAAAAACGTTCGGTGACAAAAACTTAAGATGAATAATATCCCCAAAAAGCGCCCGTACACTAGCGCTCTGCGGGGATCACTCAAATTACACTTTTGAACAGGCCGGTTATAATACAGCAGGTCGTGGGTAAAAGTAAAATGAAAATAAATAAGTCACAAAAATTAATAATTATTTAATGAAAAAAAAAAAAAATGTTACACAGTCTAGGACTGGTTTACAAATCTATGAGGGGCGTGATGACCAACTCAATAGACCTGGACCAATGGCTTAACGTGACTTCCGAATCACGAGATAGAATATAGCCTTTTTTTTCCGCCCTGGGTCGGAATCGAACCCGCGACCCTCGCGTCCCTGAGCCGAAACGGACTCCCTAATAATAATATACAAATTATTTATTGCAGTAGGTATTTAAAGACAGTATAATTATACCGGGTTATTCACGAGAGGGGTATTTCTGAATTTCTCTTTGCCGCAACCCATTATACACATTGCAACAATATCTTGATTTCAAATTTTGAAAATAATTATAACTGAATCCACGACGGCTTTTAGTCCTGTCTCTTTGACGTTAAAGCAAAAAATCTTTGTCAATTCGAAAAAGTTGTTTTTATAATAACGACAAAAAGACTGATATGATCCTTATTTTGGAGAGCGTGGAAGGAATTCTGTCGCCGCTGCGGATGTTTTCAAACCGATGGTAGACACTTCGAACACCTTTTCCATTAACTTAATTCGTTAATTTATTTGTTGAATTTTGATTAAATACAGGTTAACTGCCAATCGGACATTTCTGACAAATCTATTCAACTTACTTTGATTTCTAATTTAAAAGAAATAACACATTTGATTTAGTAGTCACTCCCATTGTATTGTTGATTGCGGCAAAATAAAAATTCAGAAGTACCCTTCTCGTGAATAACCCTGTATATAAAAAGGCTGACGGTTCCGACGGTTGGAAGTGCCCACCAGGCAGTGACGTGGGAAATAGAATAGATGGAGCATCACCATGTAAAACGTTGATTCCTATATGCAACGTTCTAAGTAAGGGCAAGTTATGCAGCAATAATAGCAAATCTGTTCTGTATTTGCCTAACATTTATGTGTCAGTTGCGCGGGTTGCAGAGGATCGTATCTGTTGTTTTTATATTAACAAAAAGGACCTATTTGTTTGCTTTCATATAATTATAAAACTCATACTTTTTGAAGATGACTAGCACGTGTTATGTTAAACATTGCAAAAAAGAACAATAACCCTTCTATAGATAATGTCATTACAAGGATCTGTAATGTTGTTTTTGCTACTTTACCCTCTAACTTATTTTCTCCTATAGATATATTTTAGATTTTGAATTTTTTTCGGAAAATCATAATTTTATATTAATCAAACAAATAATTGTTAATTATACCAAAATTAGACTTCATTACTTTAACAAACAATTCAACAAAAATTTAAAAGGTAAGTCTGTAAGACAGCTTTTTTGTTCGACACTGTCAGAATTTGAGAATTCTCTCCTGCGTGAACGGATTTTGATAAATGTCACAACTTATCGAAACGAAACGTCAAGGTAGTTTTAAAGATTTTAAGCGATGTGGATCCTTTAAGGGGCTCGTCGAACAAAAAGCGTTGTATTCAACTCGTTTCACTCGCGTTTTAAACTGGCCCACTCATGCCAAAAAAATCCCAACTTACACACAAACTCGTTAAATAAACTACCATTTAACAAAGGTTGTACTTTTTAAACATCGATAAATTAATTTGGCTTTTGTCCGTTTTTATTTAATGTATCTTTTTATTGTATTTTGTTATCCCCATCATTATAAAACTTTCGCAACAGCAACCAGCAATACAATCGGTGGCCATCTTGGTAAGGGCAAAAATGTACAGGTGGGAATCAAAGCGGTGTATCTTAGCGTGTATCTTAGCGGTGTGTCTATTCTATTTCCCGCGTCACTGCCACCAGGTGATGTCGAAATCGCTATAGGGCGAGTTTTCTATGCTGTAGGGGTTGTATAGGCAAAATTTTAACAATATTAAAGCATCTTCCTTAAATAATTAAATATAGAATAGACCAATAATGAATGTTTGCACCGTCGTAGTTTAAAATTAAGAATAGCTTAAAGCCTTGGTAAAGCTTGGTTTAAAAATAAGGAACGTGGGTGCAAATGGGCACAAAAGGAAAACTTGGCCTTATGGCCTTTTCAATGCGGTTTCACTCATAGAGAACCTCACGGGCGACGAGTAGACTAGGAATAAAGTGTAAAGGGATGGTCACGTGATCTGCGCGTAAAACCAATTTGCTTTATACGCATACCAAATTCACCCAAGACTTCAAATCTGTCTTCTCGAGACAACTGAAGATAACTTTACAGTGTTTTCGTAAGTATAAAAAAATAATAGGAAAATTAATTTTATAACCTCACTTTCAATGACAATTGACTTGTAAATGAAATGAAAACTTAACTAACACTACTGGAATTTTGTAGGTTTTTTTAGCAGTTAGTTAGATTGGAATGCCTTCGCATCAAATTTTTTGCCAGCATGGGAAAATTTTACACGGTCGAGCTTGCGAAATTTTCGCCAACGTTATCGCATTTATAAAACACGAATGACAGTGTGTTCTGTGTTAGAAACAATCAGGAGTTATAAAATTTAATAAAAAGTTGATTTTACGTGTAATACTTTTATCCACAATATTATATTAGTATTATAAAATAATGATGCTAGAGTTCGCCCTCAAATCTGACAAAAATCCCCTATTCATTATTATTGATTATATCACAAACTGCTTAAACGTTTTATTCTACGGTGAAAATTTCCCATTACATGATGCGCCACTGTCGTGGTTCCCAGTGATTCTCATTTTCCCTACGCCACTGACGTGTTAAAGGCCGCGCAAGCTAAGCTCCGCCCCAGGTTCTTTACAGTTTAATACGATTCTAATACAAATGGGAAGAGAAACAGGGTCCAGGGTCGTAGGGTTTGTATACCCTTTACTGCTTCCCCCATCCCAATCCCCATCCTCAAGAGATAATATAGTGGAGTAAAATCGGACTGAAATTATGACTTTTAGTGATTCCAAGGTATAACTAAATGAGACCTATACTATCTTGTAGAGGACATTTTGGGGCATAAGGAATGGCCATCTACAACTTTTTTAAATAGGACCGAACTTTGAAAACGGCCTTTATACGTAGTTGAGGTGTAGTCCGAAAAACTACGTTTCTCGTAACATTTAACGTTGTGTTAATTCAACCATTGAAGTTATAATTATGATTTTCTGTATGTGTAGTAAAAGGTACAGCGCTTCCAATAGTGAATCGGAAATTTCGCGAATATCGATTGTTTTGAAAAAAATAATTAATAAATTTAGATTAATCAAAAATGCGTAACGTTTTTAAAAAAAGAATTAAGTCAGTAGCCCGTATACTTTTTGAGAAAATAATTTTTTTATTCGACGAGCGAACGCACCGGGCGGCTCCTGGCAGGCAGATATAACCCGGCACGCGTATTTAGTCACCTATCGATGTAGGGATTGTAGCAGTCTAAAAACAATAATTATTGTAAAATTTTGAGTATGTAAATTTTTTTGTATTTTTGCTAAAATTTACTTACTTTAAATGCTTTCTTCTTCGTCATATTCATCCTCATATAAACAAGAAACATTGTTCTGACATTTTTTGCGAGAACAATCACTTCAGGATCCTTCCTTGATGCGCATACATTTATTGTTTAATTATTTTTTTTAATTTAAGAAGGAGATAAGCAATACCATTACAAAAAAAAAAGCAAAATATTATTTCTCGTCGATTCTCCTGTTCCTATAAAAAATGTTAGAAAAATGTCTTCAAAGTCAATCAATATCAAAAAATATTATTTTTCAACTACTAGTCTCAGAAGGCTTAATTATTGACTCTCGAACCGACCCCAGAAGTAGAATTTCTCTCAGTAGGTTAATAATAATTTTCGTTATTAACCTAGGTGAATAATGAACAGCCGTCACCTAGCAACGAAAGATTTTCGTTGATTTCATTGGTTAACATAGACGATTTTCATAGTAACCGTTGAAAAATGAGAACTCGGATCGTCGCATCGGACAAAATAATTTTAGTAATAATTATTATTCGAAAGGGTTTTAACGTATCTAGTAGTAGATGGAGATAGCCTATTTTGTAGAGTGTGCAAGGTATGTGTGCATCGATACAGATGTGAATGCCCAGAGTATGCAGTGAGAAATACCATGTGCAAACACATACACATGGTATGTATGTATGAGGAAAGAGTGGGTACTAATTATGTTACAGATAGTGTTGTGGAGATGCTAAAGGAACAACCATCACAAATTAAAAATTATCACCAGGAAGAAATTAAAAAATTTGTTGAAGAAAAGATTGCTACTGAAGACCTATCCATTGATAAAGAAACAAAGAGAAACATCGAGGATGAAAATTTAATGCATTTTTTAAAAGGATTGGACCAAGAAGCCCACGAGAGAGTAATGAGAAAAATTAATATAATAATGAAAGAAGAACAAAAGACCAACACTCCTGCATCGACTAAAAGGAAAATGGAGAAACAAGATTATTATCCTGCGAAACGGTAAAGCTGGGCAAATTGTAATTATATTTTGCTAATGTCACTGTGTTGCAGATAAGAAATGACCAGTTTTTTAAATTATTGTATTGTATTATGTATATTATGATTTATGTAAATATATTTATATAACTATATCCGAGTGTTTTTATTGCACTACATATTAGCCAAGCACAACACAATTTTTAAAATAAAATGAATTTAACAAAATTCAGTTTTTTATTTTATTTTTATAATAGTTTTAACAAGTTTTAATTTTTTTCATATAACTACATGTACATAAAAAGGTTTCAAATTTATTATTTGAATCACTGATATAATTAGTCTAATTTGAATCAGTCGTCTCGTTTAGTGAGTTTTAATTTTTCCCCTAAAAAAATAAGTTGGCAATGCGGAGGTATCGGTGCTTTTTAGTGTCGTCTGTTGATTGCCCCTACTTGTTATCTCAGTTTTCCATCAGAGTTCCCTCTTTTAGTTGTCGTAAGCATGGTACCTTCTATCTAGATACTGCAAGAACCAATCTGCTACAATATTCTAGCCTATATCAGATGGTTAAGAATTACTCTGATGTGGAGGGAAAGTTAGACGTTTTTTGTACCAACAGGCAAGAGATCAGAGCACTAAGTTCGTATACAACCTAATCGAGTTTCCATAGTCTTCTCGCCATGAGAATCAGTAGTATTAATAGCTGATCTTTTTCAGTTGACTCGTAATTGGGTTTATACACCTGTAAGTCAGCTTTACAATAATAATAATAATAATAATAATATGCATAAACCATTAGCAAATGCTTTTACTTGTATTAGTAAGAGATAGAAATACATGGACTCTATTAGATAGAAAAAGACAAATATATAGTATAAGCAAATGCTTATTCTTATTCATACTACCCCTTGTCATAAATTTGTGTGATGACGAGAGTTCATTGTAAAATAAATTTCAATCGGTTTGTTGATTTTTTTTTTACTTGTTTCGATGACGTCATCACTCGAAAACAAATGTCTGCTTGGAATTTTATTTGATACTATTTTTATTATTATACTATTATACAATTCTATTTTTATAAACTAAAACGCTTATTATCGCTTTATAAACGGTTTGAAATCGGTTTGTAAAAAAAAAACGGTATCGCTTTACAAACGGTTTGAAATCGGTTTGTTGCAAACCGTATCGCTTTACAAACGGTTTGAAATCGGTTTGTTGCAAACCGCATCGCTTTTCAAACGGTTTGAAATCGGTTTGTTGCAAACCGATTTGTAGCTTACTTAATTTTCTACAGGGTTACTCCTCTGGTAAACTCAATTCTGGGGCATACTATATACGCTTAAATCGTTTTACATACGGTTTGGGATCGCTTTGTATTTTCACAATTAGATGGCCACGCAAGAAGACAACGAATTGTTGATCGTAATAATTCATTGTGTCGTTTATAAGTTTCAGAATGTTGTAAGTCTTTATTTGTAACTGTTAATGTTTCATAAAACTAAACTAAAGTGTTTAAGTTAATTTTGGATATATGTACATACAGTATGGAATAAATTCATTAAAAATTAAACAAAATATTTTTCAAAAAAATCTTTCAACAGATCAATAATTTTAGTTTATAAAAGTACATATTTTAGTATCAAATAAAATTCCAGGCAGACATTTGTTTTCGAGTGATGACGTCATCGAAACAAGTAAAAAAATCAACAAACCGATTGAAATTTATTTTACAATGAACTCTCGTCATCACACAAATTTATGACAAGGGGTAGTATGAATAAGAATAAGCATTTGCTTATACTATATATTTGTCTTTTTCTATCTAATAGAGTCCATGTATTTCTATCTCTTACTAATACAAGTAAAAGCATTTGCTAATGGTTTATGCATATGACCCATTAAATCTCTCATCACACAAACACACACACACACAATTTTATCATCGTTGCTGTTGGTGTTGCTACTGCTAAGTACCATATAACAAATTTTAAAACACACATAACACAATAAAAAATCTCCCTCATCACACACAGACACACAATTTAATGAGGCCATCGTTGCTGTTGGTGTTGTTACTGCTAATCCAATCGAACTTTATTTTAGAAGGCGCCACAATTTTACGACTCAAACGCTTTTTTTCACTTCAACATCAAATCAAACTTTTAAGCGCTCGATGACCGAACCAACTCGAATTTAAATTTCAACAGGAAATCAAACACTTGCACGCACGCACAACGACTAAGCCAAGACATCGACCACGGCTTTGAATCAAAATCAACATTTAATCTCAACAGGAAAGCAAACTTTTGCACACACGATGAATCTGAATATTGAGCGCCACTTTTTTTCACATCGACATCAAATCAAACTTTTACGGAAACAATGACTGAACAAAGAAATCGTAGCCACCGCTTTAAATCGAACTTGAATTTAATTTTCAACAGAAAATCAAACACTTGCACGCACGCACAACGACTAAACCAAGAGATCGACCACCGCTTTGAATCGAACTCAACTTTTCATCGCAACTGGAAAGCAAAATTTTTGCACACACAATGACCACCGCTTCGAAACGACATTTCAACTACACGTCCGATTAATGAATCGAAATCTGCACTCCGTTTCGAATTGATCTCGACTCTCCATCGCAACAGAAATGCAAACATACACCCACACGATGACAGCGTCAAGATGTCTGCAACCGCTTCGAATTAACCTCGACTCTCCACCGCAACAGAAATGCAAACTTTTACCGACTCGATGACTGCATCAAGATCGAGCAACGCTTCGAATCGATGTTTCAATTAAACGTCTGACGAATGATCCAACATTGGCTCCCGCTTTGACTTTACATTGAAATCAAATATCTTGCGCCGCCAACTATTCAAATTTACAGCTTCAGAGTTCAGTCCAGTCTAGCAAGTCTAGTTCCAACCGTCCCACGATCCAGTCGTACATACTTTGAGTGCGGTTCAGTACAGATTTCAGAATTCAGTACTTCAGTCTAGTTCCAACTTGTCTGTGGATCC
Organism: Tenebrio molitor; assembly: GCF_963966145.1. Lineage (NCBI taxonomy): Eukaryota > Metazoa > Arthropoda > Insecta > Coleoptera > Tenebrionidae > Tenebrio > Tenebrio molitor. Next base: position 33,228,184 of record NC_091047.1, read on the forward strand.
AGTCGTCCTTTGTGAGTGTTCTTGATCATCAATAACTTAAAAAATGTTTAAGTGTTTAAAATGTAACGCTTCATTTCATCGGAAAGATCACTTAGCTCGTCATATGAAGATGCATGGTAAGAATAATTAATATTTTTTCTTCTTTCGAAACTAATCAGAGATCGGCAAAATACTCCCACCACAAGACCCTCAGTGTCTTGCTCGCTCTATTAGTGGAGTAAAATCGGATTACAATTATGATTCTAATTAGTGATTCAAACGTGTAACTAAATGAGACCTATCCTATATTGTAGAGGACATTTTGGAGCATAAGGAATGGTCATCTACAACTTTTTTAATAGGACCGAACTTTGAAAAAAACGGCTTTTATAACTACGTAGTTGAGGTGTAGTCCGAAAAACTACGTTTCTCGTAACATTTAACGCTGTGTTAATTCAACTATTGAAGCTATAATTTTGATTTTCTGTGTATTTGTACTCAAAAGTACAGCGCTTCCAACAGTGAATTGAAAATTTTTGCAAATATCAATAGTTTTGAAAAAATAATTAATGAATTTCGACTAATCAAGAATTCGCATCGTAAACTTCACTCTGCTGGGACCTATGTGAAATATTGAAAATTTCGATACACATGCAGCGAGTCAAATGTAACTAAGATATTGGAAAAGTTAAAAAAAAGAATTAAGTCGATTGCCAGTGTACTTTTTGAGAAAATCATTTTTTTATTCGACATGCAGAAATAACCCGGAACTTTGTATTTTTGCTAAATTTTACCTATTTAAAATGCTTTCTTCATCATTCTCATTCTCATATAAACAAGAAACATTGTTCAATTCTGTATTGACAAAATAAAAAAATTGGCTTTACTCGTCCGAGATAAAATTTTCGAATTCGCAATTGACACGCAAACAATTCATTTGGCGAACTCAAAGCTACCAAACCACTGCACTAGAGTGGTGGGAGGCGAAAACCTTTTTCCGCCGGTATCTGCTAATTATACTATGTTTTTGTAGACATACAAAAGTCATCTATTTCCTGTGAAGGATGTCAGCAGACATTTACCAGGAAGGAAAATTATATTCGACATAAAAAAAATTCCTGTATCAACTCCACACCTCCTCCATTAGTTAAAAAACTGCGTTTAGAAGGTAAACAATTTTATAAAAATTTATTATTTTTTTAATTGTAAAAATATTTGATTCTTAGCACCAAGTTCTTCATGTATTTCCTGTGAAGGATGTCAGCAGACATTTACCAGGAAGAATAATTATATCGGACATAAAACAAAATCGTGTATCAACTCCACACCTCCTCCATTAGTTAAAAAACCACGTTTAGAAGGTAAACAATTTTATAAAAATGTATTATTTTTTTAATTGTAAAATATTTGATTCTTAGAACCAACTTCAGCATCTACATCAACAGCCATAACTCCACTCCACCACCAACAAAAGTTTTTGTCAAATCTTTCAAATCAACTATTTATGTCACCAAATTGGTCATTATCGAACCAATATGCATAAAACTAACATTATTAAAATTAATAACATTGATGATGCAGAAGATAATATAATGAAAGAATTTAAAACAGCATTTAAATCAAGAATATCCTCATACATGATAAAAAATGTTAACAATAATGATTTAGAAATTAAATTTTTTTTTTTAAATTAATACATGAAAATCTTGTTAAATTCATAAAAAACAAACTATCAGAATTTAATCAATTAAAAATTAATTTAGAACTCTTCGCAAATTACATTTTACCAACCAAAGAAGTAAGAGAAATTAAGTCTTTCAATACAAAAAATAAAATTTTTACTTTATCCACCAATCTGAACGAAGAATTGGAACAGATGTATGAAATAATGAAAACAAAAATGAGTGAATTTGCTGAAAAGGATAGCGGTAAGTAGTGTTTTAACACGATATAATTTTTATTAATTAATTTTATATTTTCTAGGATGGATTTTAACAAAGATTCTATATTTAGAAATCAATTTAAATAACTTCACCCCGTTGCGTGGATCCACCTACTTGAAACTACCACGAGATATTGTCAAGAAGAAGGCTGTTCTAAATATTCAAAACGAAGATAACGAATGTTTCAAATGGTCGATTTTGGCAGCGATCCATCGTGTTACTGATCATGCTCATCGGGAGGAACAATATCATGAATTTGATGGGGAACTTGATTTCACTGGTATTTCATTTCCTGTAAAGTTAAGTGATATTCCTAAATTTGACATGTTAAATAATATTAGTGTAAATGTGTACGGTACAGAACTCAAATTTGATAAAATAAAGGACAGATGGTTCTCTGAAATTATCGGTCCGTTTTATTTAACATCTTAGCAGCGGAAATTGCATGTTAATTTGTTGCTTATTGTAGATGATGAAAAAATGGTAAGTCATTATTGTCTTATTAGAAATCTTTCTCGTTTGGTATCATCACAGTTTTCAAAAAACGCACATGCCAAATTTATATGTAACGGATGTCTCTTATTTTTTTCTACAGAAAAACGATTGCTTGAACACTGTAAACATGCTTGTAACGAAGTTGTACAAACATGTCATGTTAAATATTGGATTAAAATTCTTATATTGTATTGTATTGTAAGAATCATAGCCTCCAGCTATATTTAACCGGTCGGGCCAGGTAGCCACCCACCCCTACCAGAGACGACTGGCGGGTAGTTCTTAGTCTTGACCAGAAGCTTGTAAACTCTGAGAGAATAAACAGCAGCCCTAACTTGTGTGTTTTAAATCTAAAACCATCCAAATTAACAGGCATTCTGTAGATCAGACAATCGATCCTACAGAATCAAACATTGGTCCTTCGAGCCGGATAGTGTTCGTGTTCGTGTGTAACGTGTTCGTCATCGAAAGCACCGTCCACAACAGAAATAAAGCGAGTGTGCGAATTGCGAAAATCCAAATTCGTGGTACCAAGTAGAGTGGTAGCAGTGGTACTTTCAACATTCACCGGAGCACCATTCCCCCATACATCGGACACCACAAAGGCGATCTTGAGCATCAGGATCCAAACATCGCACTCCTCCAAGTCGAGCTTCATCAGGACAGGTTAGTGGCTCACTCAATCCATACACAAAAAAAAAATCCTTCCAAAAACACTCAAACACCTTAGCGACGGCTATCTGTACTAAATCACATAGAGCACTTCATAATGGCTAAAAAATTAGATCAGGCTAAAAGTAATCGCTCAGTTATTGAAGGCAGACTACAGCGAGTAGCGCAATTTATTGAGGTTTTTGACTCGACAACCAGTAGCATAAATCTATTAAAAGCGCGATTAACAATGCTGGATGACATCAGAAAGCAATACGATGAAGTCCAATACGCTCTAGAACAACTAGACGAACAAACTACTCACGAAGAGCGCTCAATAGAACGTGGTCAATTCGAAGATAGGTATTGTGCTGCGTTACCTAAAATAAATGACATTATTGATATGAAAAATGCACCCGCGCCTCCTATTAACACCGCACCAAGCGTAGTCGGCAATCAGCAAAATAACGCATCAAATAACGGGTTTTCTCAATTAAATCTACCTGTGTTGAATCTAAAAACTTACGACGGTAGTTGCAAGGAATGGCTAAATTTCGAAAATTCGTTCAAATCGGTGATCGGGGAAAACAAAAATTTAAATAATTGTCAACGCTTGCAGTACCTAAAATCGGTTCTACGAAACGAGGCCCTACGCGCAATCGAATCTCTACCCATAACTGATGAAAATTACACAATTGCATGGGAAGCACTTGAAAAACGTTTCAAAAACACGCGTTTAATAGTTGAAGACCATGTTTCAGCAATTTTGAACGCTGCTCCCATTCTTAAAACATCTAGCACAATGCTTCGCGAGCTTTTGGATACAGTAAACACTAACATGGCCGCGTTAGAATCATTAAACATACCAGTTGCAAGTTGGGATGCAGTTATTGTGCTTATCATTTTCCAAAAATTAGACTACAGCACAAAAAGCGAGTGGCAAATGACTTTGGATAATAGCATACCCACGTACAAAAAACTAATTCAATTTTTAGAAAAACGCTGCACGGTACTGGAAGCTTTAAATGCAACTTCATCCGACAAACAAAACAATTCCAAAACGAATCATCAGCAAACAGGTAAACCGCGAACACTTACGCATGCAGGTGTAAACAAAAAATTACTTTGCACGTTTTGTAAAAATTCAGAACATCATATCGGTCAGTGTGGTAATTTTTTGGAACTCAACGCACCCGATAGAAACACACAGGCAAAAAGATTAAATTTATGCACGAATTGTCTACGCGATAATCATAAAGTCGCGAACTGTTTTTCGAACTCAAAATGCCGAACGTGTAAAGGCAAACATCACACATTGTTACACATAACACAACCTGCACAACAAAATGACGAATCAATCACAATAAACAATCATACGTTGCCAGTAAAAAATGTAACCGAATCCGTCCTGTTATCAACTGCAGTGATTCTAATCAAAAATCGCAAAAATCAATATGTACCATGTCGGGCATTTTTAGACACTGGTTCTATGTCCAATTACATAACGGAAAAACTCCATAAAAAATTGGGACTAAACGCTTCTCCCGTAAACTTCACAATAAAGTGTCTCAATGGAACAACCAGCACTGCAAAACGTGAAATTTCAGTTAATTTGAAATCCAGAATAAATGAATATTCAATGGACTTAAAATGCTTGGTTATTCCAAAAATCACCGAAAATTTACCGTTGAAAACAATCAGCCCATCTTTCTTGGAAATTCCAAAGAACATTTCGCTAGCCGACCCTAAATTCTTTGAAAGTAGCCAAGTAGATTTATTGATAGGCGCCGGCTCCTTTTGGAAATTGTTATGCATAGGACAGGTAATCTCTCCGAGAGGCCTTACTTTTCAAAAGACCCACTTTGGATTTATTGCGGGCGGCACTTTTGGAAATCCCGAGTTCAACAATACAACCACCTGCAATCTGGCGGCAACAATAAAACCGGAAACAAATTTAGAAAAACAGGTACAAAATTTTTGGAATATGGAGGAAATCCCCAGTATTGTTGGCGACACGGAGAAATTATCCGTCGAAGAGATCGCTTGCGAACGGCACTTTCAAGAAAACACCACCCGCGATTCGGAAGGTCGTTTCGTAATACGGCTCCCTTTCAAAAACAATAACCTAACAATCGGTGATACGAAAAATGCATCATTAAAACGGTTCTACGGCATAGAAAGAAAATTATGCAACGATCCTGAAATGAAAATTCAATATTCAAATTTCATGTCTGAATACCTTGATTTAAATCACATGGAAGAATCTAAAATAGCAAACAAAAATGAATGCGTCTATCTACCTCATCATGCTGTGGTCAAAGAATCCAGTACAACAACAAAATTAAGAGTGGTGTTTGATGGATCACTTAAAAGCTCCAATGGCTTCAGCCTTAACGATAATCTGATGTGTGGACCTGTGATACAGCCCGATCTATTCACAATTGTGGTTAATTTTAGAACTTATCAATTCGTATTAAGTGGTGATTTAACTAAAATGTATAGATCCGTGCGTCTACACCCTGACGATTTTAAACATCAACAAATTTTCTGGCGTAGTGACCCCAATGAACCATTAAAATCATTCAGTTTAACCACACTCACTTATGGATTAAAACCATCTAGTTTTATAGCAACTCGTTGTCTACAAGAATTAAGCAATCAAAACAACGAATCATTTCCAAGAGAGAGTGAAATAATTCGCAAGCATTTTTATATGGACGATTTATTAACGGGATCTAACACTGCTTCAGAGTTAATAGATATCAAAAACAATCTTGTCAGCATACTAAATCAAGCAAAATTTGAATTTAGAAAATTTCAGTCAAATGAACCGAAAGTGTTACCAGTTAATAAATCCGAAATATGCGATCCAAACGTACCATTAAACAATAACGAGAACACGAAAACCCTGGGGTTGTATTGGAACTCTACCACCGACACCTTGAAATACGAAATAAAATTGCAAAACATTTCAAAAAAGATAACAAAGCGAACAATTTTATCCCTAACTGCACAAATCTTCGACCCGTTAGGTCTCGTAAGTCCCATAATAATGTGGCCAAAATCGGATCGGATTAATAACATTGTGCAAAATGTACCTGAAACTCGTGTAGCAATGTTAACGACAACCCGTAAAATTCTACCGGAGATGCCCGTTTTGACAAAATACTTCGATTTTAACAAACTGCAAAGAGTGATGGCATGGGTATTACGTTTCATTCATAACACCAATCCAAAAAACAAAAACAAGCTTTCAGGTTCAGTCCTCACAGTACACGAAATGCGAAATTCGAGGATTACAATAGTCCGTCTAATTCAATCAATTCATTTTTTTGAAGAACTTGAACACCTGCGCTATAACAAACCTGTATCTAGAAAGTCAAAATTATTAACTTTAGACCCGTGTTTAGATGAAAACGGTTTAATTAGAGTTGGTGGACGCCTGAAACATGCCAACATTTCCAATGACATCAAGCAACCGATTATACTCCCGAAAAACGATCACGTAACAAAACTAATCATAAAAAATGAGCATAGGCTACAATTGCATGCTGGGGCGCAAGCCACTCTTGCAGCGATTCGCAGACGTTATTGGATCTTATCGGGTAGGACCGTTATTAGGCAGGTAATTCACCATTGTATTAATTGTTTTAAAGCAAGACCAACATGCGCTAATCCTAAAACAGGTAATTTACCTGCACATAGAGTACAACCAGGTAGACCCTTTCAAACTTGTGGCGTGGACTATGCTGGCCCTGTGTTAATACGAGAATCGCGGGGACGCGGAAAACGCGCACTTTTAAAAGCCTACATTGCCATATTTGTTTGTTTTACCACTAAAGCGATCCACATCGAATTGGTGACTGAATTGACAACAGCTGAATTTTTAGCAGCATTACGCCGTTTTGTCGCTCGCCGTGGTCTGCCTCAAAATATCTATTCTGACAACGCCACAAACTTTGTAGGAGCGAATAACGAGTTGATCGAGCTAAAAAATTTCTTTGAACAAAAACAATTCAAAAATCAAGTCATGAACCAATTAGTCAACATGAGTATCAAGTGGCATTTTATACCCCCCAGGTCCCCACACATGGGTGGGTTATGGGAAATCAATGTAAAGTCTGTGAAGCAACATCTCAAAAAATTTTTAGGCGAAACAAAATTAACGTACAGCGAGATGTATACAGTTTTAGTACAGATAGAAGCCTGCTTAAGCTCCCGACCCTTGATACCTATTTCAAATGACCCAAACGACCTAGAACCACTTACTCCAGGCCATTTCCTAGTGGGTGAGTCCCTAACATCAATTCCAGAATACGACGTGAGTGACGTTCCCATGAATCGGCTCTCCAGATGGCAGCTAGTGGAGCAACTACGATCCCATTTTTGGAAACGCTGGCACCGGGAGTACCTCACACAGCTTCAGCAAAGGAGCAAACCAAAAGGCACGAAGAACACGCCCATGGAAATCGGCGCCATGGTGTTGATGATGGAGGATAACGCACCGTCCTTGTCATGGAACTTGGGTTGTGTCATCGAACTGCACCCGGAGATGACGGCGTCACGAGGGTAGTGACGGTGCGGACAAACCAAGAAGATTTCAAACGCGCAGCACGCAGGTTATGTGTCCTCCCGTTGGAGAAATAAATGTGAAGTGATGTGCGTTTGTGTGTGTTTGTGTGTGCAAAAAGACTGAGTTTCCGAACAATAAATCACGTTTTCTTTTTAGTTAAGTTTTCTTTTGTAAATTGTTTCAACCATTCGTATTGTACAATATAGATTAAGTTGCTTGTAATGTATCATGCTTCCTAGACAACTCCTTCTGTATTTATATTGAAGACGCAATTCTTCAAGGCGGGAGTATGTACAAACATGTCATGTTAAATATTGGATTAAAATTCTTATATTGTATTGTATTGTAAGAATCATAGCCTCCAGCTATATTTAACCGGTCGGGCCAGGTAGCCACCCACCCCTACCAGAGACGACTGGCGGGTAGTTCTTAGTCTTGACCAGAAGCTTGTAAACTCTGAGAGAATAAACAGCAGCCCTAACTTGTGTGTTTTAAATCTAAAACCATCCAAATTAACAGGCATTCTGTAGATCAGACAATCGATCCTACAGAATCAAACAGAAGTCGTAACGAAATTGACAACATCCGATTTAATTACAAATAAATTCGGTAAACAAGTGCCAGCTAACGAATTAACATTTCAAAATTTTGAATAATCCATGAAAGTTCCATTCACAATATATTTTGATTTCGAGTCTGTTTTAAAACCATTACCTGACACTAATAAAAATTGCAATAGAGATGTTCGAAGCATTAACACATCAACATGAACCGTATAGTTTCGGATATTATATTAAATGTTCATATAATGATTCACTCTCGATATTCCGTACGTATCGTGGACAAAAGGCACCCGAAATTTTTGTTACGTGGTTGGAGGATGATGTTAAAAACATTTACAAAAATCATCTAAAACATATTGTCTCCCTCAATATGAATCCGTTAGATGAATTAATATATCAAACGTCTACGGAATGTCATTTATGTAAACAACCTTTTGAAAATGAAGGGGATAGAGTAAGAAATCATTGTCATTTAACCGGTTCATTTTTAGGTGCTGCACATTCTGTTTGTAATCTAAATTATAAAATACCGAAATACATCCCTGCATTCTGTCATAACCTCACAAATTACGATGCCCATTTATTTATTAAAGCTTTAGCTTCAAAAAGTTCTGATATTCACTGTATTGCACAAACTAAAGAAAAATATATCACGTTTTCAAAAAAGATTTTAGTTGATCAAATCAAAATTAAAAATCACAATAATTGTAATAAGGATAAAGAAATAGATATTTTTTATTATACCTGAATCATAATCCCTGTTTTTGACACTAAAATGCCTGCGAAAAAGGGCCTTTAAAACACTAAAGCTTTAAGGGTTGCTTAGGTAACAACAAATTCACCTATATTTTGAACAATGATAAATAGACAATCAGGCTTATTATGGTGACCATTGGTTATTTACCAATATTGAAAGGAAAGCAACATTGGATATTGAAATATTTCAATAATTAAAATATTCCCTATTATGGTGTCCACATTGGTAACGCTTAAGTAACCTTGGTAAATTTCAGATGTTAGATAGAAACACGATACGAAATTTGCCTTCTCCAGTGTCTCCAACCTAAAGAATTAGGCAATATTTTTAGGGATTTACGATTTTATTTGACATGAATGACATGTCAATGTCATGCTAGAATAAAAAAGTCTTCCAAAAAATACAATTTGATCAGAAAAAACAGGGCGGCTATGAAAAGCAAAATTTCTGAAAACATGCAGCTTAACTTAATAAACTGTCACTTGTCAATAGTGACATTTGCCTCATTTTATTTAAAAATGTTTTTACTGAAGAATGCCGTATTTATGAAAATAGAATCTCCTTTTTCAAACGAGAAGGACGAAAATGGTACTTAAATAGATTTACTACACACAACTTTGTTTGTTGGAGTTTCGGCAAAATGTCTCATCATCGTGGTTATAACTTAGGATAACTGAAGCTTTCACTCATGTTTTCAGAAGTTTTATTTTATCTTTTTCGTTAACCATTTGTCTAACATTTGACGTCATTTAAATATTTTTTTGTTCGACACTGTCAGAAATTGAGAATTTTCTCCTGTGTGAACGGATTTTGATAAATGTCACCACTTGTCAAAACGAAACGTCAAGCTAATTTGAAAGATTTTAAGCTATTTGGAGCCTTTAAGGGGCTCGTCGAACAAAAAAACGTTGTATTCAACTCGTTCGTGTATCAATTGGTTTTTTTTGGCACGAGTGGACCAGTTTAAAATGTGAGAGAAACGAGCGTTTTAAAGGTCCACGAGTGCCAAAAAAATCCAATTTACACTCAAACTCGTCAAATAAACTACTATTAGTTGCTCCCCCCTGGATGAAATAAAAAGGCATAGTCTGTGCCAAGAAACGACAATTACAGTCGATTGCAAAAAAATCTAGTATCTACATCAAGTTTTCTAAACTTTCATTCATCCTCCTTATTGTCAATTTTGATGTTACCGAAACCAGCAAAATGTCAAAACTTTTCATGTTTTACGTCAGACCAAGGCAGACATAACAAATTTACATTCATTTTCACTTTTAGGTATACCTACAATACGAAATAACCAATATCCAACAGTAATAAGACCACCCCAGATCGTTCTTAAATTTTCCAATATCAAACATTGGATGTCGTAACCTCTTTTGTCACAGTAATACCCAAAACACGTAAAATTGGTTATTTTCCAATAATCTGAAAACTTCCAACATAACGAATCAAGGACAGATAACCAATATGCCACCATAAACAGACTTCCGAATTTTCTTAGTTATTTTCTGTTTATCCGTTAATAAACAATATCCAAGAGTCACCGTAATAACCCTGATTGATACACAATTTATGATAGCAACGAAACAACAACAATTGACCATTTCTATATTAACGATTAATGACACAGATTACTTCGGAAAAGGTGTTTCAATTTACTTTTTTTGTTATAATTTTCAGATTGTAGTGCAGGTATAATAAAAAATAGCGTATGATACACGTTTATAAGGGCCTTTAAAGCACTTGCGACGTTAAAAGCACTCCGCTACGCGTCGTGCTCTTAAACTCGTCGCGCGTGCTTTAAAGGCTTCCTTATAAACTTGTATCATAATATACTATTTATGACACTAAGATTTGTTGATTCACTACGCTTTCTACCTTTTTCGTTAGAAAAATTAGCGAAAACTTTACCGTCTGAAGACTGTTTGAACATTAAAAAGTTTTTCCCTTAAGAATCTAAATTTTATTTGATCAGGCAAAAAGGAGTTTTTCCTTATTCCTATGTAGATTGTTTTGATAAATTGAATGATGTAACTTTACCGTCTATTCACCACTTTCACGATAACTTAAATAATAAAGAGATGAGTGGAGCAGATTATAAACGAGCCCAGGAAGTGTGGGGAATATTTAATTGTAAGACGTTAGGCGAATATTCTGATGTTTATTTGAAATCAGATGTTTTATTATTGGCAGATATTTTTGAAAATTTCAGAAATGTATGTTTGCGTATTTATGATCTGGACCCTGCTAATTATCTCACAGCACCTGCTTTAAGTTGGGATGCTTGCTTAAAATTACAAAAATAAAATTTGAACTTTTAACAGATATCGATATGGTACATTTTTTTCGTCAATCAATTAGAGGAGGTCTTTGTCAATGTTCAAAACGTAAAGCGGTAGCGAATAATAAATTTTTATCTAACTGCGATTCCTCGAAACCCACATCTTACATTACATATCTACCTAGATGCTACGAATCTATACGGTGCCGCGATGTCGGAATATCTTCCGTATGCCGGTTTTCACTGGGGAGATGAAACCGATTTTAATGAAACCGTGATTAATAGTATATCAGATACCGGAGATGTGGGTTATATTTTTGAGACTGATCTAGAATATCCATCTGAATTACACGATCTTCATAATGATTTACCTTTTTGTCCTGAAAAATTCATACCACCTACCGGTAAAACACAAAAACTCTGTGCAACGTTACATCATAAAAGACATTACATTTTACATTACAGAAACTTAAAACAAGCACTTCAGCACGGATTAAAGTTGACAAAAATTCATCGCGTTCTAAAGTTTAATCAAGCACCGTGGCTAAAATCCTATATCGATTTAAATACAAAAATGCGTAATAAATCTACAAACGCTTTAGAACGCGATGTTTTTAAATTAATGAATAACAGCGTTTTCGGAAAAACAATGGAATCAGTGGATAAAAGAGTAAACGTAAAATTAGTTACATCATGGCATAGTAATGGTAGAAAACCGGGGGCGGAAAATTATATTGCAAGACCAAATTTAAAAAATTGTTCTATTTTCAACGAAAATTTTGTTGCAATACAGATGAATAAGGAATACGTGTTATATGACAAACCCCTTTATGTCGGTTTCACAATTTTAGATTTGAGTAAAACTATTATGTATTTACGATTTTTTTTACACTTTCTTGAAACGTAAATATGGAGACAAAGTTAATCTTTTATATACGGATACAGACAGTTTAATTATAGAAACGTTATGTGACAATTTTTATGATGATATTAAAGAAAATTTAACCCTTTTTGACACTTCCAATTATGACGCAAACAACATTCACGGGATACCAAAAACTACATCAAAACTACATCAGTAATTGGTAAGATGAAAGATGAGTATAAAGGTCATGTAATTTCAGAATTTTACGGAACAGGTGCTAAGGCTTATTGCATCGATGTTGAAGGTGAATTGTATAAAAAAGCAAAAGGTATTAAACATAATGTCACCAAATATGATTTAAATCGCACTGATTATCAAACAGCCGTCTCAATGCCAGATTCGATTATAATAAAAGAAATGACCATTTTTCGAGCACAATTACATACAATCTACACCGAACTAAAGAAAAAAATTGCTTTATCTTTTGATGATGATAAAAGATTTGTTTTGAAAAATTCCTCAGGTAAAACATTATCGTGGGGACATAAAGACATAATCTCGAATGAAGTAACAAAATAAATCTCGGCAATAATGCTGGTTGGACGAATAAAAAACATTGCGTTCTAAAGCGCATTTGAGTATTTTAACTAGGGGTGCTAATTGACCATTATTTATGTACTATGTGTATTTTTGTACATATATGTTTACGTTGTGTATTTATGTATGTATTTGTTATAATAAACACTGCCTAAGATATTCTGTTGTAAACATCGTGTTATAAAACGCATTTGAGTATTTTAACCACGATGCTATTTAACCATTATTCATGTATTACGTATATTTTTTGTATATATTTACGTTGTGTATATAAGTACAGGGCAAGTCACATAAGGTTTATTTCTGAATTTATTTTGTACGCAACCAAGAATACTAATTACGCTGACCACTTGATACCATTTATAATGTGATTTTATTTAGTAATCCACGTAGGTATGTAATTTGGCTAAAAATGTCAAAATGACAGTTGATGAATTTAATTTTTGATTTCATTAATCAGAACAGGAAAACGTCATTAGTATTTTTGGTTGCGTACAAAATAAATTCGGAAATAACCCTTATGTGACTTGCCCTGTATATGTATGTAGAAAGGGACTTTCGGGGAGCTTTTTTATTCGTTGTCGTACGAAGGTGAGGATTTCACTAAAATTCATCTAATTTTTACCTGAAGCCATTTTTATAAAGAAAAGTAAAGAAAAGACAATTTTTGCAAAAAAAGTATGCAAAGATACTTATGGGGTGTTTTTTTTTTGGTTTGCAGCAAAGCTAGACGTTTGAAGGAATTTTGGGGAACCTTCAGGACTTTCGAGGACTTTCGCAGCAAAATTGGTTGCCTAAAATTTCAGAACTTTTTATACTCTATTGGGACTTTCGAAGAACTTAAGTTAAAGCGAAAATAGTTGCCTAGCTTATGCAGTCTTAACTTCAAGAAAAAAATCAGCAGTATTAATTAGCCTCTGAATTAATTAAAAATACGTCAGGCAATTCTCTGCCTATACCGCGTTACATTTCGGCCAACTTTATAAAAAAATATTCCTCTTTGTGAATTCACTTTAAAAAAAGATACTTTTGGGGAATTCGTGTTCTTCAAAAGTACCCCTACGTGATATCAATTTTAAGGTTATATTCTATTGGAAATGATGTTACAGACTATCCTGGCCTATCTGAGACTTTTTAAAAAGATCTAATTATTTTGGAGACAAAGCTGACATTAAATTGCTATCCACAGGAATCCCGCTGCAACCCCATTCTTAAAAATGTAAAATATGAAACGGAATCGGGTGACCCCTCTAGTATTTGGCGAAATATTTTTACAACTGATTTTACTTGATTGATGATTAAAAAATACTCACAATTCCTTGAAATTATCCCAATCACAAACAAATAAACAAGCCGGATTCCGAATCATTCTTCAATTCCCGCAAAGGTACTTTTGGGGAATTCGTGTTCCTCAAAAGTACCTTTACGTGATATGCGTTTTAGGAGTATGTTCAATTGGAAATGATGTTACAGACTATGCTGGCCTTTCAGAGCCTTTTTAAAAAGACCTAATTATTTTGAAGACAAATTTGTCATTAAATAATTATCAATAGGAATCCCGCTGCAACCCCACTCGTAAAAATGTAAAATATGAAACGGAATCGGGTGACCCATCTAGTATTTGTGGAAATATTTTTATAACCGCTTTTACTTGATTGGTGATTAAAAAATACTCAAAATTCCTTGAAATTATCCCAATCACAAACGAATAAAAAAGCCGGATTCCGAATCATTCTTCAATTCCCGCAAAGGTACTTTTGGGGAATTCGTGTTCCTCAAAAGTACCTTTACGTGATATCAATTTTAAGGTTATGTTCTATTGGAAATGATGTTACAGACAATGCTGGCCTTTCTGAGCCTTTTTAAAAAGACCTAATTATTTTGAAGACAAAGTTGTCATTAAATTATTATCAATAGGAATCCCGCTGCAACCCCATTCGTAAATATGTAAAATATGAAACGGAATCGGATGACCCCTCTAGTATTTGGCGAAATATTTTTATAACCGATTTTACTTGATTGGTGATTAAAAAATACTCATAATTCCTTGAAATTATCCCAATCACAAACGAATAAAAAAGCCGGATTCCGAATCATTCTTCAATTCCCGCAAAGTTACTTTTGGGGAATTCGTGTTCCTCAAAAGTACCTTTACGTGATATGCGTTTTAGGAGTATCTTCAATTGGAAATGATGTTACAGATTCTCCTGGCCCTTCTAAGCCTTTTTAAAAAGACCTAATTATTTTGAAGACAAAGTTGTCATTAAATAATTATCAATAGGAATCCCGCTGCAACCCCATTCGTAAAAATGTAAAATATGAAACGGAATCGGGTGACCCCTCTAGTATTTGGCGAAATATTTTTATAACCGACTTTACTTGATTGGTGATTAAAAAATACTCAAAATTCCTTGAAATTATCCCAATCACAAACGAATAAACAAGCCGGATTCTGAATCATTCTTCTATTCCCGCAAAGGTACTTTTAGGGAATTCGTGTTCCTCAAAAGTACCTTTACGTGATATCAATTTGAAGGTTATGTTCTATTGGAATTGATGTTACAATTCCGTCCATTTTGATCGTGATGATATCGTAAATTTTCGCATTTTTAACTGTTAATCTATCTTTTAAACTCTCAATTTGATATACTAATCTATTTGGCTCGTCTAGTAACCCTTTATACTTATTATTTTCACTTACCTACGTTGTGTTTATTTTTCGTCGACAGTCACCTTTATAGTGATGATGATGTTTTATCTTAAGGCCTATTAGGCAATACTCAGTAGTCGTAACACAAATTCGGAGACAAAGTAGTGTCAAAACGCATGGAGGAAGAGATTTAAACACAAGTTTCCCCACAATTATTTTATTACAAAATATTCCGAAGCCTTGTTTACAAAATAGATGAGTTCTGCGGGTTTGATCAAATTTTGCCCTGTGTTAAAATTATTGTTGAGGTTATGTTTGTAATCAAATTCGTAAGAGACTTTCCTTGTAATTGTGCTCATGAATTTAAACAAATGATTGAGGCGTCAGTCTTCACCTTTTATCATTTTATGTTATCCAATTTAGATTTGAAAGTTTGATTTTGCTGTAACCCCCATTTTTATGCAACCCTATTTACGTAAGGCAAATCTACCCTAACCTTCAGGTAACTTGTTCGAACTTATTTTACCCAAGTAACATTTAATATCGCGTTTACTAAGTTAGACTTGTACCAGAGTCGGAAGGTAACATGCTCGCGGCATTTGATAAGTGCATCGCATTTAACTATTACGCCCTACTGCCGAAATACCGCTTCCGGTAAAAGTCCGGTGCTTAAAACACCAATCACAACTTCCGCACAAAACCCGGGTACACAAGTCCTCGCAAATTAATTTGAATGACTGTAGGCGTCATTTCTCTCACAAATTTTCGTCCACGAGCTTCGACAAAGACTTGTACAGAACTTTGTCGTACGCGACACCAGTTTATTACAGGTAACCGGGATGGTTATTTTGTCTCGTTTGTCCTCGTGGTAGCCCACACATACATAGTACATGTCGTTGGAGCGGGAATTACGACGCCCATTCTAAGTCCACGGTCGGAAACTACGACCTGACACCGTGTCTTAGACCTAGTAAAGTTGGAGAAGAGGGTCCCCGGGAACCACGACTCTCCTCATCGTTGATGGCCGACAAACGCGCCTATAATTTCAGGTGCAATTGGTGCAAAACAATAATTTTGCTTGGTCGCCTAAACACGACGCGGGAGAGAAATAGCCCTACTCTACCCTATATTGAATATGCAACCAATTATTCTATCTCCCTAAAGTTTATAACTAGAAATTTCGATCTGATTTAAGGGCACCAGTTGAGAAAATTCAGGAACGATTTAGTTATAAATTAGTAATTGACTGTTAAGTTTCAAAATCCCTGACTGGTGGTTACACTCAAATATGGAGTAAAGAATTTAATATAAAAAATGTAGCGTCAAAGGATCAGATAAGTTAAATTTGTAATTTAAGTAATCCGACAATCAAAGTGTTGCGGCCCCTTTCCATCGGAAATAGAATCATTTGTTGCTGGCTACCCCCTAGTTTTAAACATTTACTTCAATTACCTCGAAACTTGGAAAAATTATTTTAAATTTGGATTTTGATTATTTCAGATTGTTGAATAAATTGAAATTAAATATTCCATGTTGAATGACTGATAAAATAAGTTCAACGAAAAACAAGTAAATTTTGACATAAAGTTAATTAATCAAAATAATATAATATAACCCTTTCTCGGGCTTACCTAGAAAGTTTAACACCCTGGTTGATCGTCGGCACCGGTTGTTGGAACTGGCACTAACTTATTTATTAGCACTCGGCACTCTAAACGAAGCTAAAGTGATTTAATAAAAATATAGTTTAAACTTGGAAAATTTAAACAAAATCGCAAAGGCAGACACACGGATATCGACTAACTCGAAAGGCAGTCAAAAATCGAATCCTCTAAGACAAATGTGCCAAAACTTTAAATAGGGGACGCTAACTCGCCGACCCCCCTTCCCTTGTTACTCATTTTCCACATGTGTGGAATTATGCAAATTTGACTCTTACGACGCATGGGCATTCGATCAAACCTCGTTTAACTCGATTAAAAATATTATTATTTCCTAGTTAGGGTGGTTTTTCGATTCGCAATATCAACATTATTAAACATACAATTTGTTTGTCCATTGGACAATATAATACAACATAGTAACGATAGCGAATCAACCCCAATTACGCTGAAAGAGAAATTAAACTCCAAAATTGGTTGTTGTTCTGTCTGCAACTAATTGTTGAACTGAAGATGGTTAATGAATGTAACAACAAATTTTGTTTGTTTAAATTTACGGAAAGCATATGGAAGAAAGACGTAAGAAAACTGAAAATTTCGTAGTACTACCCCTTGTTAGATGTCGCCCCCAGTACTACAGCGGTACTATTTTTACATTTTCACGATTTTCTACGCTTTTCTTACAGAAATTTCTACCTACTTCCCTTGTAAAACTATGTTAGTAAATGGGCAGTAATCGTACGGTGCAAGATTTGCTTACAATAATTAAATAAGGAAAATTGGTTTGTACATCAGAATTACGATTACACCAGCTTAAATTAGGGTTAAATTGGATATCAAAATGTTCAGAAAAACACAGCGCGTCTTTCTAAAATAGTGGGTTTGTAACTTGCCTTTGTTTAAACAAGAATTTATTAATTTCGCTAAATTTTCCCACAACTGACCACACGTGCAAGTGTAATCCGATATCTTACTTAAAAGTCTCGATCTGTAACGCGTCTCTCGCCACCTTAACAAAACGGACCACCCTTGGCTGGCGACGCTGTGTTTAAAATCTAAATCGCAGACACCAAAGTCTAGCGGACCAATTCAATTGTGAATATTTTAAACGATTTGACCGATTTACAAGGATTTAAACTAATTAACAATTTTTACTATATGGATTCAGCAACCCCGAACAAAGCTTCCTATTTCATGTAAACATCTTATGAGAAATTTAAATGAAACATCATTTACGAC
The DNA here is from genome assembly GCF_963966145.1 of Tenebrio molitor. Classification (NCBI taxonomy): domain Eukaryota; kingdom Metazoa; phylum Arthropoda; class Insecta; order Coleoptera; family Tenebrionidae; genus Tenebrio; species Tenebrio molitor. Next base: position 33,246,441 of record NC_091047.1, read on the forward strand.
CAAACTCAGACGAATTGAATTATTAACAACATTGTTAATTCTAGTTAAATTTTGTTTGTGTCACTCAAAATACGCGGCGACTCCTTTCTAAACGGATGTATTAATTTATTTATCGTTATATCTCTATTTTCATCAATTTTTAAACAACAATTAAATTATTTATCCTTTCGTATGCAAATGAATGCCTTGCTTGGTCGACTGGTCGAGTGTGGTGAAATACCACATGGCCTTTTGAAAGAAACTAAAGAAGTTAATTTTGCGATTTGCAACGGTCTTAAATTCCAGGAAACCCTTCGTGGGAACGGCTCTGTTTTTCTCAACATTCTGACATTTACAAAACATGTGTGTATTTAAAAATGGAAATAAATGGAATGCATGAATTGCACAGAAACAACTTGGAGGTCGTTAAGACAAATTTGAATTTGTTGAATTTAAGGTGAATAATTTCCGCGATGGTAATAAAATAAAATGTATCAATACCGCGTTCATCACAGTACCTTTGCGTGATATCAATTTTAAGGTTATGCTCTATTGGAAATGATGTTACAGACAATGCTGGCTTTTCTGAGCCTTTTTAAAAAGACCTAATTATTTTGAAGACAAGTTTGTCATTAAATTATTATCAATAGGAATCCCGCTGCAACCCCATTCGTAAAAATGTAAAATATGAAACGGAATCGGGAGACCCTTCTAGTATTTGGCGAAATATTTTTATAACCGATTTTACTTGATTGGTGATTAAAAAATACTCAAAATTCCTTGAAATTATCCCAATCACAAACGAATAAAAAAGCCGGATTCCGAATCATTCTTCAATTCCCGCAAAGGTACTTTTGGGGAATTCGTGTTCCTCAAAAGTACCTTTACGTGATATGCGTTTTAGGAGTATCTTCAATTGGAAATGATGTTACAGACAATGCTGGCCTTTCTGAGCCTTTTTAAAAAGACCTAATTATTTTGAAGACAAAGTTGTCATTAAATTATTATCAATAGGAATCCCGCTGCAACCCCATTCGTAAATATGTAAAATATGAAACGGAATCGGATGACCCCTCTAGTTTTTGGCGAAATATTTTTATAACCGATTTTACTTGATTGGTGATTAGAAAATACTCAAAATTCCTTGAAATTATCCCAAACACAAATAAATAAAAAAGCCGGATTCCAAATCATTTTCCAATTCCCGCAAAGGTACTTTTGGGGAATTTGTGTTCCTCAAAAGTACCTTTACGTTATATCAATTTTCTATTTAAAATGATGTTACAGACAATGCTGGCTTTTCTGAGCCTTTTTAAAAAGACCTAATTATTTTGAAGACAAGTTTGTCATTAAATTATTATCAATAGGAATCCCGCTGCAACCCCATTCGTAAAAATGTAAAATATGAAACGGAATCGGGAGACCCTTCTAGTATTTGGCGAAATATTTTTATAACCGATTTTACTTGATTGGTGATTAAAAAATACTCAAAATTCCTTGAAATTATCCCAATCACAAACGAATAAAAAAGCCGGATTCCGAATCGTTCTTCAATTCCCGCAAAGGTACTTTTGGGGAATTCGTGTTCCTCAAAAGTACCTTTACGTGATATCAATTTTAAGGTTATGTTCTATTGGAAATGATGTTACAGACAATGCTGGCCTTTCTGAGCGTTTTTAAAAAGACCTAATTATTTTGAAGACAAAGTTGTCATTAAATTATTATCAATAGGAATCCCGCTGCAACCCCATTCGTAAATATGTAAAATATGAAACGGAATCGGATGACCCCTCTAGTATTTGGTGAAATATTTTTATAACCGACTTTACTTGATTGGTGATTAAAAAATACTCATAATTCCTTGAAATTATCCCAATCACAAACGAATAAAAAAGCCGGATTCCGAATCATTCTTCAATTCCCGCAAAGTTACTTTTGGGGAATTCGTGTTCCTCAAAAGTACCTTTACGTGATATGCGTTTTAGGAGTATCTTCAATTGGAAATGATGTTACAGATTCTCCTGGCCCTTCTGAGCCTTTTTAAAAAGACCTAATTATTTTGAAGACAAAGTTGTCATTAAATAATTATCAATAGGAATCCCGCTGCAACCCCATTCGTAAAAATGTAAAATATGAAACGGAATCGGGTGACCCCTCTAGTATTTGGCGAAATATTTTTATAACCGATTTTACTTGATTGGTGATTAAAAAATACTCAAAATTCCTTGAAATTATCCCAATCACAAACGAATAAACAAGCCGGATTCCGAATCATTCTTCAATTCCCGCAAAGGTACTTTTGGGGAATTCGTGTTCCTCAAAAGTACCTTTACGTGATATCAATTTTAAGGTTATGTTCTATTGGAAATGATGTTACAGACAATGCTGGCCTTTCTGAGCCTTTTTAAAAAGACCTAATTATTTTGAAGACAAAGTTGTCATTAAATTATTATCAATAGGAATCCCGCTGCAACCCCATTCGTAAATATGTAAAATATGAAACGGAATCGGATGACCCCTTTAGTTTTTGGCGAAATATTTTTATAACCGATTTTACTTGATTGGTGATTAGAAAATACTCAAAATTCCTTGAAATTATCCCAAACACAAATAAATAAAAAAGCCGGATTCCGAATCATTTTCCAATTCCCGCAAAGGTACTTTTGGGGAATTTGTGTTCCTCAAAAGTACCTTTACGTTATATCAATTTTAAGGTTATGTTCTATTTAAAATGATGTTACAGACAATGCTGGCTTTTCTGAGCCTTTTTAAAAAGACCTAATTATTTTGAAGACAAGTTTGTCATTAAATTATTATCAATAGGAATCCCGCTGCAACCCCATTCGTAAAAATGTAAAATATGAAACGGAATCGGGAGACCCTTCTAGTATTTGGCGAAATATTTTTATAACCGATTTTACTTGATTGGTGATTAAAAAATACTCAAAATTCCTTGAAATTATCCCAATCACAAACGAATAAAAAAGCCGGATTCCGAATCATTCTTCAATTCCCGCAAAGGTACTTTTGGGGATTTCGTGTTCCTCAAAAGTACCTATACGTTATATCAATTTTAAGGTTATGTTCTATTTAAAATGATGTTACAGACAATGTTGGCTTTTCTGAGCCTTTTTAAAAAGACCTAATTATTTTGAAGACAAGTTTGTCATTAAATTATTATCAATAGGAATCCCGCTGCAACCCCATTCGTAAAAATGTAAAATATGAAACGGAATCGGGAGACCCTTCTAGTATTTGGCGAAATATTTTTATAACCGATTTTACTTGATTGGTGATTAAAAAATACTCAAAATTCCTTGAAATTATCCCAATCACAAACGAATAAAAAAGCCGGATTCCGAATCATTCTTCAATTCCCGCAAAGGTACTTTTGGGGATTTCGTGTTCCTCAAAAGTACCTTTACGTGATATCAATTTTAAGGTTATGTTCTATTGGAATTGATGTTACAGACAATGCTGGCTTTTCTGAGCCTTTTTAAAAAGACCTAATTATTTTGAAGACAAGTTTGTCATTAAATTATTATCAATAGGAATCCCGCTGCAACCCCATTCGTAAAAATGTAAAATATGAAACGGAATCGGGAGACCCCTCTAGTATTTGGCGAAATATTTTTATAATCGATTTTACTTGATTGGTGATTAAAAAATACTCATAATTCCTTGAAATTATCCCAATCACAAACGAATAAAAAAGCCGGATTCCGAATCATTCTTCAATTCCCGCAAAGTTACTTTTGGGGAATTCGTGTTCCTCAAAAGTACCTTTGCGTGATATCAATTTTAAGGTTATGCTCTATTGGAAATGATGTTACAGACAATGCTGGCTTTTCTGAGCCTTTTTAAAAAGACCTAATTATTTTGAAGACAAGTTTGTCATTAAATTATTATCAATAGGAATCCCGCTGCAACCCCATTCGTAAAAATGTAAAATATGAAACGGAATCGGGTGACCCCTCTAGTATTTGGCGAAATATTTTTATAACCGATTTAACTTGATTGGTTATTAAAAAATACTCAAAACTCCTTGAAATTATCCCAAACACAAACAAATAAAAAAGCCGGATTCCGATTCATTTTTCAATTTCCGCAAAGGTACTCTTGAGGAATTCGTGTTCCTCAAAAGTTCCTTTACGTGATATGCGTTTTGGGAGTATGTTCAATTGGAAATGATGTTACAGATTCTCCTGGCCCTTCTGAGCCTTTTTAAAAAGACCTAATTATTTTGAAGGCCAAGTTGTCATTAAATTATTATCAATGGGAATCCCGCTGCAACCCCATTCGTAAAAATGTAAAATATGAAACGGAATCGTGTGACCCCTCTAGTATTTGGCAAAATATTTTTACAACCGATTTTACTTGATTGGTGATTAAAAAATACTCAAAATTCCTTGAAATTATCCCAATCACAAACGAATAAACAAGCCGGATTCTGAATCATTCTTCTATTCCCGCAAAGGTGCTTTTAGGGAATTCGTGTTCCTCAAAAGTACCTTTACGTGATATCAATTTGAAGGTTATGTTCTATTGGAATTGATGTTACAGACAATGCTGGCTTTTCTGAGCCTTTTTAAAAAGACTTAATTATTTTGAAGACAAGTTTGTCATTAAATTATTATCAACAGGAATCCTGCTGCAACCCCACTCCTAAAAATGTAAAATATGAAACGGAATCGGGGACCCCTCTAGTATTTGGCGAAATATTTTTATAACCGATTTTACTTGATTGGTGATTAAAAAATACTCAAAATTCCTTGAAATTATCCCAATCACAAACGAATAAAAAAGCCGGATTCCGAATCATTCTTCAATTCCCGCAAAGGTACTTTTGGGGAATTCGTGTTCCTCGAAAGTACCTTTGCGTGATATCAATTTTAAGGTTATGCTCTATTGGAAATGATGTTACAGACAATGCTGGCTTTTCTGAGCCTTTTTAAAAAGACCTAATTATTTTGAAGACAAGTTTGTCATTAAATTATTATCAATAGGAATCCCGCTGCAACCCCATTCGTAAAAATGTAAAATATGAAACGGAATCGGGTGACCCCTCTAGTATTTGGCGAAATATTTTTATAACCGATTTTACTTGATTGGTTATTAAAAAATACTCAAAACTCCTTGAAATTATCCCAAACACAAACAAATAAAAAAGCCGGATTCCGATTCATTTTTCAATTTCCGCAAAGGTACTCTTGAGGAATTCGTGTTCCTCAAAAGTACCTTTACGTGATATGCGTTTTGGGAGTATGTTCAATTGGAAATGATGTTACAGATTCTCCTGGCCCTTCTGAGCCTTTTTAAAAAGACCTAATTATTTTGAAGACCAAGTTGTCATTAAATTATTATCAATGGGAATCCCGCTGCAACCCCATTCGTAAAAATGTAAAATATGAAACGGAATCGTGTGACCCCTCTAGTATTTGGCAAAATATTTGTACAACCGATTTTACTTGATTGGTGATTAAAAAATACTCAAAATTCCTTGAAATTATCGCAATCACAAACGGATAAACCATTCTTCAGTTCTCGCAAAGGTACTGTTACGTTATTATTTTCTCCTTGAATTACTACACCGACAAGGGAAAACTTAAATCTCCCAACTTCCCTGGGGGAAATTTATATAACGCTTTCCGAGACTGATTGGTTCCAGGTCCGACACATAAACACACTTACGTCTCGAGAGCGAGGCTGTGGAAGTAGAAATGAAGTTACGCAAACACGGTGTTATACCAGGTGCTGGACAGAAACACAGAAGTAAAAATTAGAGTGTTTAATATTCCCTTCTTAACCTTACAGGCGACAAGTAACTACTTAATTCCAACTTAGATGCCGTTACGGGCGATACACAGTCGACTATGCAAGGTGATGCTAGGATACAAACCACGAGATATTCCAAAATAATCAAATCAAAGTTATGGGCCTTGAGACCAAATAAGACTATCCAAAGTTAACAATATAAAGGCTAAGTTATGCGTGAACTGAGGGTTCTCAAGGTAACACGCTGAAGGCGCTTAAAGCTAGTTTAAATGGACAAACAGTGCCGGTACTACCAGGCTAAATCTCGAAGTTACAAATGACCAATTAATAAAATTTATAAACCAAACTTCCCTTACACCGGGTCTGGGGCTTGAAATCCAATAAGAGTCCTTGGGTGAGCGAGCCGGAGGAAGGTCCTCCGAGTCCTTCTTCAGCCGCTGGTCGATCACGCCGTCCGTATCCTCGGACAGTCCTCGGGGTCCTTCCTCCCCGCAACACTCCCTAGGGGTAGGCGTGAATTAGTCAGGTTTAGCCCCGGTGCAAAAAATATAAAATGATAATGAACTGATAAAAATTAATAAAAAAAAACTTCCGAGGGCCAGCAAGCGCGTCGTATCTGGCGAGGTCACTCCAGGTCCGACAACGTGAATCAACGTAAAAGAAACGTGCCAAGATGGCGGACAGTAAAAGAAAGACGCTGAAGGACCTTGCCAGATATGAGTTGCTCCTGGACTCGGGTTCCTCGGCCAGGGACAGTCCGGTGTGAGGTCCTGCTCTCCGGAGGGGTCCTGGGGGATGACGTCGGTCCAACAGGGTGGTGAATTTATCCGCTGATGCGTAGGGTCGTTGACCCTCGTGCAGGAAGCCTTTATCCGCCGCGACGTTTCGGTTGGAATTCTTCTAAGGCGATTTCCTAGCCGAATCGGTCTTCCTCCACGGGTTCGCCAGCACCTGTTGCACTCTAAAACACCCCCTAATTTCCCCCTTTGAACACAACACTCACACACGGATCGGTCGTAACCTCTGACCTCAACTAGTCGAGAACCTCCGACATGGCGTCTGCTCCACCTTTATATATTTTCCCCTCCTCTCGCCGAATTGACGCGGCCGGTACCGGAAGTCGGGGTCCGAGAGCCCGTTCTGGAATGTTCTAGAACGTTCTCGCCTTTACGATTTACCGCGAAATTTAAATCGTAACAGTACTTTTGGGAAATTCGTGTTCTTCGAATGTACTTTTACGTGATATCAAATTTGAGGTTATGTTGTATTGGAAATGATGTTACAGAGTATGTTGCCCTTTCTAACCCTTTTTATAAAGACCTAATTATCTTGAGGACATAGTTGACAATAAATTATTATCAGCATGAATCCCGCTGCAGCCCCATTCTTAAAAATGAATGAACGAATGGGAATCTGATTGGAATAGCATAAGCATAACCGTCATAACCAAAAATCTTTTTGATGTCATCTCAAGTTAAAAAATTCGGTCATTGCCAATTACGAGACAAAAAACCACCAGTGCTTTTCAATTGTTTTATTGCCAACAGACTCTGTCATTGTTCATCACGTGAAAATAGAAATTGATGTGTCTGAAGATTTTTTTCACAAATTGTTTGTTTACAATTTATGGAATTTAATCCACGGTTAATGGGTGCAGTTTACGTCCAAAGGAGTCCAGGGGTTCTTTTTTCTCAACAGTACCAGTCTGAATGTGCATTTCAACACCTTACTGTACATTATAACGGGTGACTATTAAAATTTTCACTTGGAGTTGGCTTTGAACGAGTTTTTATTTTTTCTGTTACTTTAGACACACGCAAGTACGAACGACAAATGTCAGTCAGGTCAGGTGAAACATAACCAAATTAAGAGAAAAACATTTATTGAAATGTCAAACTTGTCAGTGTCTAAGGTACAACGGAAAACAAAGAATGATCCATAGCCAACCCTAAGTGAAAATTTTAATAGTCACCCGTTATAAAATAACACACCGATACGTTTTAATTATTATTATTTAAATAAAACAAAATGCATATTTTATTTTCAGTAAACAATCAACTGCTTGTTAGAAATACTGCTCAAAACCTAAAAAATTAACATTTATTTCATCAAAGTACAAGATCGTTCCTAAAAATCTTACCCGACTTACTCCTCCTTACAACACCTAATTAGGCCCCACATTTTAAACAAAGGATACATTACATTTCGATTCTAAATCTATAAATAGTTCATTCTCTGGAAATCAGGATCAAGCACCGATCAGGTGTTCAACATCGCCGTCCTTGCAATGGCTTGCAATAAAAAATATTATGGTTATTTACAAATTACTACAGCTAAAATATACAGCGTGTTTGTTAAATATTCCGCCACATTATGTTAATGCAAAATACAATCAATTTTCCCTCAATCATTTTTGCCTTAAACCTGAATTTCATTCTCTATTAAAAAAATGTTTGCAAACAACTGATTTTTTTTGCTTATGACTCACATTCAGCCGGAAGCCAAGTATCAGTTTTACAATTCTTGAGGTAATATAGGTATGTTCTACTGGAAATGATGTTACAGACTAGGCTGGCCTTTCTGAGCCATTTTAAAAAGACCTATTTTTTTTGAAGACAAAGTTGACATTAAATTGTTATCAACAGTAATCCCGCTGCAACCCCATGCTATAAAATGTTAAATGTGAAACGGAATCGGGTGACCCTTCTAGTATTTGGGGAAATATTTTTTACAACCGATTTTACTTGATTGGCGATTAAAAAATACTCAAAATTCTTTGAAATTATCCCAATCAGAAACAAATAAAAAGCCGGATTCCGGATCATTCTTCAATTCCCGCAAAGGTACTGTGATGAACCAAGTGGGTAATTCAAATTTCCCACCAAACGGCCATCTCATTTTTTTTTTACCAACATACACAATGAAAAATAAAACCCGCGAATTTCAACAAAAAAATGGCCAAAGCGCGTGATCGTACTTAGTTAATTTCTCTACGTTGTGTTTTTTTTTTAATACAAATTAAACATTACCAGGTTCGTTCCAACAGGGTTTGTGAACCACACAGAAGAGTGCAAATAAAACAACACAATAATTAAAACCAGCTATTTATTCAAAATTATGATTTTCGTTGACGCCGGGATTAATGAATAATAAACGTCTCGGGAGAGGGCACCCAAGTCTCCCCAAAGGTGAGAAGACTACTCATTTAGAACTCTAGGAACATGGTGAGCTCTGGCCATCCTCCTAGACCCCCGAATGAGGCTCCGCTAAAAACCTCTCCTAAAAATACGAACAAGTCCGAAGTGACAACGTAGACGGGACAGTTAGTGAAAATTGAGCAAAACTGATTTCATAAACAACACAATTCAAATTCAGAAAAGACAGGAGGGTCATGTACATTACAAACAAAACAGTTACTTCGGACCGTTCGAGCGGGAGCGAGCACTAGACGAGAACCTTAGCATGTTTTCTCCTTTTCAAGTTAATTTACAATGTGCGGCAGATACGCTATAGAAGGAGCGAGTGGCCTTGGGTGGTCCGGTGGGTTGTGGCACCTATCCTTACGACTTTAACATTTCCCGCCTACCCGTGATTTAGTGCTAAGGGAAAGGTCCTAACTGCTTTACGTAAGTCAACAAATTGAGGTACTCTAAGTTCATCTGTTGAAGTGAACATTACTTTTCCACAGCAAAAGAAAACACAACGCGCTTGTCAGGCTACACAGACTCAGGGAAAATAGACCTGATCACATTTCCGGAAGTGTGCCATGGAGTTCGAGTAAAACCCAGCATTCAACAAGTCCTGCCAAGCGTTAGGTTTTTGGGTCTCCCGTGGGGTGGAAATTTTATGAGGGCCGCGAGGTCGTGTTCAACGTTGGGAGGTTAGAGGAAAAACAAAACCCCACAAACAGAGAGAGACCCTCGCGGTAAGGTCTAGAATTTACAGCTACAACAACCTGGAAAAAGCAAACAAAAAAAGAAACGCGACAAATATTTGTTGACAGAGCTATCTAAGAACACTTTCAATTTGGGATGGAAAGGTGGTAACAACCATTAACACAAAACGTGATCCGTGCAATTTTATAAAATTTACAAACCTAGAACCAGGCGGCCTTACTCTCCTTCACAAGCTTACAAATGTTAAAAGCGTGATACATGGGGATGGTCGAGATAATTGCGGATTTTATACAATATGGTGGGAACATCAACAACCCACGTGCGACCATCATGATAATTAAAATACATTTCGCGCGAAACAGACATAATTTTAGTACCGCAAACATACCTAGTTCAAAACAGAAGCTGGACAACAACATTTAGCACAGTTCAATAAAAACAACTAAAATCGCACAATTAGCACACAGAAAAAATACACGGTACTTCTGTACTACTCTGCGGTCAAGAAAAAGTGCCCTCCAAAAAAAAACATGGCCGTTCCTCCCCTGTCGACTTTCACCCACGCCCCCAAGCGGTCGCCGACGGTACCGAACGCCGGTAATCTATAGCTTTCATTGGCGTTTAGTTTTGAATTCAAAAGCGGTTATCTCAGTACTTTTGGGGAATTCGTGTTCTTCAAAAGTACCTTTACGTGATATCACTTTTAAGGTTATGTTCTATTGGAAATGATGTTACAGAGAATGCTGGCATTTCTGAGCTTTCTAAAAAAAGCCTAAAATATTGTAATTAGCATGTACAACATCTCTTCGGTGCAGGCGACGTTTTTTTTTTGTTTTTTTTTCATTGTGTGGATGACAGACAATACTTTTTTTTTCTTTATCCTCGAACGCTACACTTCCGGATTTGCAATTTGCAATTTTTCAAGTTCGTACATTGTCAAAGTGAAATCCGTTAATTCGGTAATTAAATACATAGGATGCTGCAGTTCCGGATATTTTAATCATTTTACGGAAATATTCAATAAAATTCTGGAAGTGCCGCGTTCACGAAGACAAAGTTAACATTTAAATTATTATCAACAGGAATTTCGCTGAAACCCCATTCTTAAAATTATTAAATATGAAAGAAAATCGGGTGACCCCTAATTTAAAATATCCTTTCAATGGTTAATTATAAGAGAATGCATGTTTTTTGTAACAGCTATTGGCTCCCATTTGCTATTTAAATTCTTTAAAATGAGGGTTGCCAATTGCTTCCTAATGACATTTTAAGGTCAACTTTCTCATTAAAATATGTCTTCTAGAAAATAGAATTTGATCTGTCCGAAGATTGTTTTTCAAAAATTGTTTGTTTGCATTTTTTCGAAATTAATCCACCTTTTATGGGCGCACTATACATCCAACGATACTTTCAAGGAGTTCTTGTTTCTCAACAGTACCAATCTGTATCTAGGGGTTGCGCAACAAATTTCGAAAATATAATTTTATGTAAAATTTAATATTTTATAAATTGACGGGGGATGGGGTGTGGAACGTGTGCGGTGGAAGTCCTAAAATACTTTTCATTTTGTTCATGTCATCTCCAATTAGACAGTTTATAAGCGTAGTACAAAAATAAATCAACAATGCTACATCAACGGGAGTGGTGAGAATAGCGTAAACATCGGGAAAGGCTCCATTTCAAGCATTCCCACAGCGAAACAAAAAAATCGCGCGGGAAAGTTTTACAACTTCGGCGAAAACTGATCGTTTGATTTAATGACGCTGGCTATACAATATGCACTTATCAGGCCTGGAATGAAGATTACGTTTTTAAGATAAACAGAAAACACGATCTTAATATTACTTGAAGAGCCGATTCTATGCACTAATATTTTTGTCGAATTAATTTAATTAAAAATAAATAAATTAATCCAAACACATTAAAACACAATCTTGTCCGGGTTAATTATACAACTAGTAATACTTCTTATAATAATGAATTAATAATTAATTGAGAACGAAAGACCAACAATCCCACAATTTCAGAAGAATTGGGATAATGTCAATACCAAACGAATAATTGCCAATGACTTAATCTTTAAATCACCTAGAGACTTGGCTCGTTATAAGGCTTTGCAATGCCGAAAATCTTGGTTACATGCAATACCTTCTCCTAATATTGGTACTCTTTTAGATAACACTTCCTTCCAAATTTGTATTCGTTTAATATTGGGTTGTAATCTTTGTACACCTCATATTTGCAAATGCAATACGAAAGTTGACTAAACTGGCATCCACGGTCTAAGTTGTTCAAAAAGCAGTGGTAGATTTTCCAGACACACTGAAATTAATTCTATTATCAACTGGGCTTTGACTTCTATTCATGTTAATTCAACTTTAGAACCAAACGGACTGTCTCGAGATGATGGAAAATGTCCGAATGGGATGACTTTAGTACCGTGGATTAAAGGGCAACCTTTGGTTTGGGACGTTACTGTTGTAAATACACTTGCAGATAGTTACGTTTTGAAAACTTCTGAAGTTTCAGGTTTTACCACTGAAATGGCTTGCAAACGCAAACATAGCAAATATAGTTCAATTATTTCATCAAATTACGTATTTAAAGGTTTAGCCTTTGAAACCTTAGACCCTTGGTGCAAAGAAGCCATCGATTTCATTAATGTCATCGGAATCCGCAAAGGTACTTTTGGGGAATTCGTATTCTTCAAAAGTACCTTTACGAGATATCAATTTTAAGGTTATGTTCTATTGGAAATGATGTTACAGAGTATGTTGGCCTTTCTGAACCTTTTTATAAAGACCTAATTATCTTGAAGACAAATTGACATTAAATTATTATCAACAGGAATCCCGCTTCAACCTCTCTAGTATTTGACGAAGTATTGCTTACAACCGATCCTACTTGATTAGTGATTAAATAATACTAAAATCCCTTGAAATTATCCCAATCACAAACAAATAAATCATTCTTCAGTTCTCGCAAAGGTACTTTTGGGGAATTCGTGTTCTTCAAAAGTACCTTTACGTGATATCAAATTTGAGGTTATGTTCTATTGGAAATGATGTTACAGAGTATGTTGCTCTTTGTGAACCTTTTTAAAAAGACCTAATTATCTTGAAGACAAAGTTGACATTAAATTATTATCAACATGAATCCCGCTGCAGCCCCATTCTTAAAAATGAATGAATGAAAGGGAATCTGATTGGAATAGCATAAACATAACCGGCATAACCAAAAATCTATTTAATGTCATCTCAAGTTAAAAAATCCGGTCAGTGCCAATTACGAGACAAAAAACCACCAGTACTTTTCAACTGTTTCATTGCCAACAGACTAAGAGGTCGATTTCAAGTTGACTTGCAACTTGTATTGTCATGGTAACGACACAAAATTGCAAATTTGAGAAAGATGACGCATATTAGTAATTAATGTGTACGACAAAGATAGCTACACATTTGCGCTGCACCACCTATTTGTCACCCTGACTTGAAATCGGGCTCTCAGTCATTGTTCATCACGTGAAAATACACTCACCGGCAGCAAAAAAAACGGAACACTAATTAGTCAACAACAAATTATTCCCATAATACCTATTTTGATGTATTTTGACCAGGAGGCGATGATAGCAAACATAACCTTGAACATTAGCATAGGCTATTTTATAAGCAATTTCGCTTAAAAACAAATTTTTGGCTTAAAAACCTTCTTTTCTTAAATTTACCATTTTTATAATAATCAAGCAACCTGGTTAGATTTTTATAACTTTTGTAATGTTTTATTGTTGTTAACTTCGAATTTAAGTGCAGAAAGTAAAAAAATGTCTCTAGCTGGTGTAAATATTGCCAGAGCAGTAGCTTTGGTTGAAGACTCTTGTTGTTACCGTTATGCAGCTAATGCTATTGAGGCTCCTCTTGTTAGTCGTCACCGAGCTGTTAGAAGGTTTCAAAAGACTGATTGAAAAAGAGCAACCACATACCGCGACGATAGATTTTTAAATAATAATGGTGTTCCGCTTTTTCTGCCGGTGAGTGTAGAAATTGATCTGTCCGAAGATGATTTTTTTTACAAATTGTTTGTTTGCATTTTATCGAATTTAATCCACGGTTTATGGGTGCACTTTACATCGAAAGGAGTCCAGGGGTTCTATTTTCTCAACAGTACCAATCTGAATGTGCATTTCAACACCTTACTGTACATTATATAAAATAACACACCGATACGTTTTAATAAAAAAATAAAATAAAAATAACACCCTGTATAAAATAACACACTGATACGTTTTAATTGTTATTATTTAAATAAAACAAAATGCAAATTTTATTTTCAGTAAACAATCAACTGCTTGTAAGAAATACTGCTCAAAACCTAAAAAATTTACATTTATTTCGTCTGAGTACAAGATCGTTCCTAAAAATCTTGCCCGACTTACTCCTCCTTACAACACCTAATTAGGCCCCACATTTTAAACAAAGGCTACATTACATTTCGATTATATCAATTTTATCGTAATCACAAACGAACAAAAAAGCCGGATTCCGAATCATTCTTCATTTCTCGCAAAGGTACTTTTGGGGAATTCGTGTTTTTCAAAAGTACCTTTACGTGGTGTCAATTTTCAGGTTATATAGGTATGTTCTACTGGAAATGATGTTACAGAGTAGGTATGTCCGCCTCTCTGAGTTTTTTATAAAGACCTAATTATTTTGAAGTCCAAGTTGACATTAAATTATTATCAACAGGAATGCCGCTGCAACCCCATTCTTAAAAATATTAAATATGACAGGGAATCGGGTGACCCTTTAGTATTTGGGAAATGTTTTTTACAACGGATGTTTATTGATTAGTGAAAAGAAAAATACTTGAAATTATCCCAATCACAAACGAATTAAAAAGCCGGATTCCGAATCATTCTTCAATTCTCGCAAAGGTACTGTAGTGAGACCGTCCATTTTGATCGTGATGATGTCGTAAATTTTTACATTTTTAACTGTTAATCTATCTTTTAAACTCTCAATTTGATATATTAATCTATTTGGCTCGTCTAGTAACCCTTTATACTTATTATTTTCACTTACCTACGTTGTGTTTATTTTTCGTCGATAGTCACCTTTATAGTGATGATGGTGTTTTATCTTAAGGCCTATTAGGCAATACTCAGTAGTCGTAACACAAATTCGGAGACAAAGTAGTGTCAAAACGCATGGAGGAAGAGATTTAAACACAAGTTTCCCCACAATTATTTTATTACAAAATATTTCGAAGCCTTGTTTACAAAATGGATGAGTTCTGCGGGTTTGATCAAATTTTGCCCTGTGTTAAAGTTATTGTTTAGGTTATGTTTGTAAGCAAATTCGTAAGAGACTTTCTTTGTAATGGTGATCGTGAATTTAAACAAATGATTGAGGCGTCAGTCTTCACCTGATGAGATTTTATGTTATCCAATTTAGATTTGAAAAGTTTGATTTTGCTGTAACCCCCATTTTTATGTAACCCTATTTACGTACGGCAAATATAACCTAACCTTCAGGTAACTTGTTCGGACTTATATCACCCAAGCAACATTTAATATCGAGTGCACTGAGTTAGACTTGTACCAGAGTCGGAAGATAACATGCTCGCGGCATTTGATAAGTGCATCGCATTTAACTATTACGCCCTACTGCCGAAATACCGCTTCCGGTAAAAGTCCGGTGCTTAAACACCAATTACAACTTCCGAATAAAACCCGGATATACAAGTCCTCGCAAATCAATCTGAATGACTGTAGGCGTCATTTCTCTCACAAATTTTCGTCCACGAGCTTCGACAAAGACTTGTACAGAACTTTGTCGTACGCGACACCAGTTTATTACAGGTAACCGGGATGGTTATTTTGTCGCGTTTGTCCTCGTGGTAGCCCACACATACATAGTACATGTCGTTGGAGCGGGAATTACGACGCCCATTCTAAGTCCACGGTCGGAAACTACGACCTGACACCGTGTCTTAGACCTAGTAAAGTTGGAGAAGAGGGTCCCCGGGAACCACGACTCTCCTCATCGTTGATGGCCGACAAACGCGCCTATAATTTCAGGTGCAATTGGTGCAAAACAATAATTTTGCTTGGTCGCCTAAACACGACGCGGGAGAGAAATAGCCCTACTCTACCCTATATTGAATATGCAACCAATTATTCTATCTCCCTAAAGTTTATAACTAGAAATTTCGATCTGATTTGCGGGCACCAGTTGAGAAAATTCAGGAACGATTTAGTTATAAATTAGTAATTGACTGTTAAGTTTCAAAGTCCCTGACTGGTGGTTACACTCAAATTTAGAGTAAAGAATTTAATATAAAAAATGTTGAATAAAAGGATCAGATAAGTTAAATTTGTAATTTAAGTAATCCGACAACCAAAGTGTTGCGGCCCCTTTCCATCGGAAATAGAATCATTTGTTGCTGGCTACCTCTAGCTTTAAACTTTTACTTCAAATAACTCGAAACTTGGAAAAAATATTTTAAATTTGGATTTTGATTATTTCAAATTGTTGAATAAATTGAAATTAAATATTCCATGGTGAATGACTGATAAAATAATTTCAACGAAAAACAAGTAAATTTTGACATAGAGTTAATTAATCAAAATAATATAACCCTTTCTCGGGCTTACCTAGAAAGTTTAACACCCTGGTTGCTCGTCGGCACCTGTTGTTGGAACTGGCACTAACTTATTTATTAGCACTCGGCACTCTAAACGAAGCTAAAGTGATTTAATACAAATATAGTTTAAACTTGGAAAATTTAAACAAAATCGCAAAGGCAGACACACGGATATCGACTAGCTCGAAAGACAGTCAAAAATCCAATTCCCTAAGACAAATGTGCCAAAACTTTAAATAGGGGACGCTAACTCGCCTACCCCCCTTCCCTTGTTACTCATTTTCCACATGTGTGGAATTATGCAAATTTGACTCTTACGACGCATGGGCATTCGATCAAACCTCGTTTAACTCGCTTAAAAATATTATTATTTCCTAGTTAGGGTGGTTTTTCGATTCGCAATATCAACATTATTAAACATACAATTTGTTTGTCCATTGGACAATATAATACAACATAGTAACGATAGCGAATCAACCCCAATTACGCTGAAAGAGAAATTAAACTCCAAAATTGGTTGTTGTTCTGTCTGCAACTAATTGTTGAACTGAAGATGGTTAATGAATGTAACAACAAATTTTGTTTGTTTAAATTTACGGAAAGCATATGGAAGAAAGACGTAAGAAAACTGAAAATTTCGTAGTACTACCCCTTGTTAGATGTCGCCCCCAGTACTACAGCGGTACTATTTTTACATTTTCACGATTTTCTACGCTTTTCTTACAGAAATTTCTACCTACTTCCCTTGTAAAACTATGTTAGTAAATGGGCAGTAATCGTACGGTGCAAGATTTGCTTACAATAATTAAATAAGGAAAATTGGTTTGTACATCAGAATTACGATTACACCAGCTTAAATTAGGGTTAAATTGGATATCAAAATGTTCAGAAAAACACAGCGCGTCTTTCTAAAATAGTGGGTTTGTAACTTGCCTTTGTTTAAACAAGAATTTATTAATTTCGCTAAATTTTCCCACAACTGACCACACGTGCAAGTGTAATCCGATATCTTACTTAAAAGTCTCGATCTGTAACGCGTCTCTCGCCACCTTAACAAAACGGACCACCCTTGGCTGGCGACGCTGTGTTTAAAATCTAAATCGCAGACACCAAAGTCTAGCGGACCAATTCAATTGTGAATATTTTAAACGATTTGACCGATTTACAAGGATTTAAACTAATTAACAATTTTTACTATATGGATTCAGCAACCCCGAACAAAGCTTCCTATTTCATGTAAACATCTTATGAGAAATTTAAATGAAACATCATTTACGACCAAACTCAGACGAATTGAATTATTAACAACATTGTTAATTCTAGTTAAATTTTGTTTGTGTCACTCAAAATACGCGGCGACTCCTTTCTAAACGGATGTATTAATTTATTTATCGTTATATCTCTATTTTCATCAATTTTTAAACAACAATTAAATTATTTATCCTTTCGTATGCAAATGAATGCCTTGCTTGGTCGACTGGTCGAGTGTGGTGGGCGTCTCGCTACCCTGATAACTTGGAGAAATACCACATGGCCTTTTGAAAGAAACTAAAGAAGTTAATCTTGCGATTTGCAACGGTCTTACATTCCAGGAAACCCTTCGTGGGAACGGCTCTGTTTTTCTCAACATTCTGACACTTACAAAACATGTGTGTATTTAAAAATGGAAATAAATGGAATGCATAAATTGCACAGAAACAATTTGGAGATCGTTAAGACAAATTTGACTTTGTTGAATTTAAGGTGAATAATTTCCGCGATGGTAATAAAATAAAATGTATAAATACCGCGTTCATCACAGTACTTTTGGGGAATTTATGATCTTCAAAAGTACCTTTACGTCATATCAATTTTGAGGTTATATAGGTATGTTCTACTGGAAATGATGTTACAGAGTATGTCGGCCTCTCTGAGCCTTTTTAAAAAGAAAAGATCTTGAAGGCAAAGTTGACATTAAATTATTATCAACAGGAATCCCGCAGTAACCCCATTTAAAAAAAATATTAAATATGAAATGGATCGAGTGACTCTTCTAGTATTTGGCGAAATATTTTTTACATCCGATTTTACTTCATTAGTGATTATTAAACAGTACTAAAAATACTTGCAATTGTACAAATCACAAACGAATTAAAAAGCACTGATTCCGAATATACCTTCGATTCTCGTAAAGGTACTTTTGGGGAATTCGTGTTCTTCAAAAGTGATATCAATTTTTTAAGGTTATGTTCTATTCGAAATGATGTTACATAAAGATGAATTTATATTATTAAAAAAACAAATCTTGAAGACAAAATTGACTCTAAAATGATATTAGAAACTAAAAATTATAAATAGAAAATGGAGTCGACTAACCTTTCGTTTAAAAAGTCTTTTCAAAGTTTTTGATTCAAATCTTTTTTGTAAGTATAGACCACCTGGAGTCTCCTTGACATAGATTAAAGATTGCAAAAGTGGATAACGTGTCTCTCAATAATTGAAATTTATTTTAATTCTTTACTTGCATTTTTTATTTTCTTAACAGTTTTCACAAAAATAATTTTTAATTTTACAAAATTTACAAAAGGAGTAGTTTTTCAAATGGTTGAACGCAAAACGACAAAAAAATATCCTTTCCCGTAAGGGAACAGAAACTGCTTGAAAGTATCATTAGATACAGTCAATGAAGATTATGTACCTAATGAAACTTTCAGGGAGTTTCTGTTTCTCAAAAGTGCCAATTCGTATGTAGGGGGTTGCGGCACAGATTAGTAAGCCAGTTATGAGGAAAACAAAATTTTTGATTAGCCATTAATGTTGTGACAGTTTTTAAGATGATCGCATCATTTTAAAAAACTTCTACGAGATTTTGGATTTTGAAAAAAAAGCGGAGGGTGAAACTTGAAAAAAAGTTACTGTTTGTTCGTCATCTGAAATTAGACAGTTAAGGTTTGTAGTATTTTGCTTTTTTGTACATAAAAAAGTTTGGGGGTTGAAAGGGGGTGGGAGGGTATTTTCTTGTCACACTGTTAACATTAAAACTAAGAATTCTTAGTGTGAACAATCAATGCTAAAAAACAAAAAATTTATGGGAGCAAATTTACAAAAGGGGGTGGTTTTTCAAAGGGTTGAGCGTAAAACAAAAAAAAAATATCATTGCCCTTGATAATAGAGTTTATGTATCTAATAATACTTTCAAGGAGTCACGGTTTCTCAAAAGTACCAATTCGTGTGTAGGGGGTTGCGGCACAGATTTGTAAATAAGCCAGTTATGAGCAGAACAAAATTTTTGATTAGCCATTAGTGTTGTGACAGTTTTTAAGATGATCACAACACTTTAAAAAAGTTTTACGACATTTAGGAATTGTGAAAGTAAACGCAGGGGGTGAGAATTAAAAAAAATACCGTTGATCATTATCCGAAATTAGACAGTTAACGTTTGTGGTATTTTGCTTTCACAAACATAAAAAAAGGTTGGAGGGTAACTTCTTATCAAAATTGTTAACATTAGAACTAAAAATTCTTGGGGTGAACGGTAAATATTGCAAAAAAATATTCATTATTCATTGGATTTACAAATTGTTGATTAAAACGGGATGAAGGATATGATTGATCATGTGGAAGAACTTATTTAAAGGCAGATTTTTATTATGCCAAAATAAGGATTGAAAAGCTAATTTAGAGTAATAATAATAATTTATAAACATTTTGTCAATTAAAATAAGGGTTGAAAACGAGTTTTATGGCAATGAAATTGCTGTCCATATTTGAAAATAATTTCGTAATGTATTTCACCACCTAGGGGACAATAGTCTAGTTAAACTCATTACAGTGTCGATACAGTGTTAGTTCATGTAGTGGGCAGCACATCCCAATGAGATCTTGATACCTCAAAGGTACCTTTCCGTTGCATGGAATTTCGAGGAGCTCCTCGAAATTCCCAAATTCTCCTCGAAAGTACCATTCCGTGGTACAAATCTCCTCAAAAGTATCTTTCCCCATACATATATGTATATATTTGTTATAATAAACACTGCCTAAGATATTCTATTGTAAACATCGCGTTCGAAAACGCATTTGAGTATTTCATCCACGGTGCTAACTGACCATCATTTATGTATAATGTGTATTTTTTGTATATAGTTACGATGTGCATTTATGTATGCATTTGTTATAATAAACACTGCCCAAGATATTCTGTTGTAAACATCGCGTTCTAAAACGCGATTGAATATTTTAACCACGATGCTAATTAACCATTATTCATGTATTATGTGTATTTTTTGTATATATGTACTTACGATGAGTATTTATGTATGCATTTGTTATAATAAACACTACCCAAAATATTCTGTTGTAAACATTGCATTATCCATCCCCTCCTGGTAAGCAAAACGGTCACCACTATTAAAATTCAAATTTCCTGCCAAACGGAATGGTTGCCAGCCTTAGTGTTAATTACGAACACTCGGGTTAACACACATTCCCAAACACAGGTTAAGTAAATTGCACATTTCAGTTAACAATCGGGTTTACACTCATTTCCAAACGCTCAGGTTAGGCAACCTGCAATACCTTTGCGCATGCGCAGTTTCTAAGAGGGGGAATGCTCCATTTCCCATTAGGAGGGGGGCCCAGAACCGGCTATCTCCATCTACTTCTAGTAGTGGAAAAAATAGTATATAAACCACGGTGAAGAAGTCCCTTATAGCCTTCGCGCCTTAGAACCCTCGGCACACCTCGGGCTCTAATCTTGGCGCTCAGGCTATAATCATGAACTTCTTCACCTTGGTGTGTAATATACTATTTTATACTAGTTTGAATTGCAGTTCATTTCTCTCTTTTTTTACTTCATGTTCTTTTGCAAAATATGTTCATTTTAAGTATGTCAAAAGATTTACCTATGGGTTTTTTGGTGCACATATGTACCTACTTGAAAATTAAATTGGCAAGTGTTACCAGCGATGCATTTTTTAACGTTTTAAAATCGGTAAAAAAAAAACAGCATACAATGTCTTCTTTTTTAAAAAATAAAACTGAGACCATTAACATATTAAACCAACTGAGGTATAAACTGACTACAACCCCCAATAAGTCTGCTAAAATATTGCCACCAACAGATGATGCTTTTGGTCAACATGTACTAAGGTATTAACATTAAAAAATAATAATTATTATGTACATACTTCACTCAAATTTTAGATGCATTGATCAATTACGTATATCGTTGTGTAGTCATGTATAGTTTGTCCAGCGAGAGATTGGTTGACATAAAATTCATTAAATTCTACGTAGAGCAAGAAGTAGCTAGCGCACGTAAAATTTGAAATACAGGGTGCGTCTGCTTAAACTTTATATTTGAATATCTTCGTTATTTTAAATAACTGCTCAATGATATTTACTCTTAATAAAGGCTGTATTGCCCTCTTTACATAGGCACTACAAAAATTAACAAGGATCTGGACAGAAGAGGAATATTCAAGAAAAAAATTAATGAAAAACAATTATTTTCAGCATTTTCTAACATTATAACTTTTAACATGCATATCAAAAATAATAATCATCCTAGTGCTTATTATTGACCAATAAATTAATGTTAAATAAAGACAATTTCCAGACTTCATTCACCAGTGTGTATTTACGTAAAAAAGTACTTCACGGCTTACTGATTTACAAAAAAAAAAACATAATTAATTTATTATTTGACAACGTCAAAGTAAAAAAGTTTGTGAAATCTTTGAAATAATCTTTTATACAAGATGTTGTTCTCACAGCAAGAGAAAATTAATATTATTTTTACGTACGGAGAGTGTCACAGGTACTATCGAGCCGCAGCAGATTCATTGTTTAAAAAATAAAATTAATAACATTTAAATTCGTTTTATTGAAAACTTACTTTAAAATAGTTTAAGTAAATTTTTCCAGAGAAGACTGATCCTTAGGATGCAGACGTACATACCTACACCGGGGTTTGTACATACATACCTATTTGAATTTTTATTGTATTTTACCGAATAGTTCAGAAATAAAAGAATTTTAAATAAGATAACAATGCCCCGTCAAATTGACGGAGTTGTAGATGGCCATTCCTTATGCCCCAAAATGTCCTCTACAAGATAGATAGGTCTCATTTAGTTATACCTTGGAATCACCTACCCTCAGAAATAAGCGAGCTAGATACAGGTCGACCAGAACAGCTTGGCTAGTGACGCAGTGGACTGAAGTCCCGCCCACTAGCGGAGCGCACTTGTTTGTTGTGTCTGGAGGTGTTCAGATCGTGTACAATCGGGCTAAAATCAGCGCTTCAAGTTTCAAGTGAACAGCATGTCCGGGCTGTTTTGAGCAGATTTGCTTCGTTGAGTGTACCGCACCTACAACCGTAGCCACATCCTTGTCTTACAGACACTCGCTCGTTTGCTGGTCGGCGCATCTCAGGCGCCAAGCTATTCTGGTCAAGCTGTATGTGATTTTACTCCACTAATAATACAAAACCGTTATTCAACATTTGAAGTATTTGAACAACAACATAACAACAATGTCGGTGTCACGTGTCACCATCGTGTCACAGATCGTCGGTGTCTGCCGATATTTGCAGAGAGTGATGTTATCAATGTTACAATTTTCATGGCCTACTGAATCTGAACTGCGCTGCGCTTATTACGGCCGTAACAAAGCTCGGATTTTCAATGGAGCTATTGATTCCGCTAACCTCAAAAAATTTACCATACACAAAATAAACTATATAGAACGCAAACTCCCTATTAAATTTTTGGTTCTTGAAAAATGCGCCATCTGTTGGCTTGTGGACGGTGCTTCCTTGGCCTGCTTGATTTTAGAATGTACATATTAGAATTTATATTTATAAATTTTATATTATATATTTTCATTAATACTATCACAAAAAATTCTTTTCATTAAATTTTTTTATTTTCGATCTTTTCTTATACATTTCGAACGCATTTACAAATATTTTGTTTTTATACATTAAAGTTCTCGTGTCCTTACCACTTAAAATTAACTTTATTCCCTTAACAAAAGTAAATATGGTTAATGTTACTATTTTGTCGACTATTTCAGGTTCAATTTCAAATTTTTGTTCACATTCGAAAGGAAACTTTTTATTATCAATATCTACTCTGAAAAATTTACCGTAATCAGCATCAAGATCGAATATAGTATTGGTAGAAGAGTTGGACATCGCGTTTTCTTCAACAGCATGTCATAGATTTGTTCTCAGATTGGGATGGGGGGGCAGTATCAAATTGCAGCGGCGGTCAAGTCTTAATCTTTTAGGGGAACCAGGTACTGATACCAAATAAGTAAATAGCAGCGCTTGTCATTTTACCCCCCAGGGAGTGGGCAGGTAGGCGATTATAAATAATAACTATCCCTTACCTCCGACTTCTAAGGAGGTAACTAATTAATCATCTGCAAAGTCTGCAATTTTCAAAAAGGAGAATAGTAACGGGAAACAAAATTTTCTTCGAAATCATTGGAAGGTAAATTATATTTATTTATACGTAAATTGAAATACAGAAATATCGTTGGTGCACAAGAAAAGTGACACATCTCAAAAACCCTCATTTTTCAGTAGAACGATTTTAATAGTATATTGGTATAAGGTTAGGAAATGCATTATAACAGAATCGAGAAAGGGTTTAAAAAATCCCAACGAAGGAGGCACATAATGTACATTTTTATATGCGTGAACAGTAAATAATTGTTTAAAAAATTTTGTACAGTGTGAAAACGTATCGTCCGCGTAAATTTTTGACGATGTTGACAAAAATTTCAAATTTGTGTGGCAAGAAAAAATTATAATGTTTTTCTTTGTCATTCACCTGAAGAAAATCCTGATTTCGATTAGTTTTAATTTGAATCGATTTAAGAGCATCATGTACACCTTTGATACATCTGCGTAATGAACCGAGAAGTGCAGGGCTACCTGAAAATTTCTAAATAATAAGCCGACCCCTTATTAGGATTATAAGCGCTGCAGTTTACATCAGGTTATTAAAACCCAAACTAACCGCGCGCTGCAATTTAGTACTTAGGATTTTAAAACCTTCGATCCTCGCTGCAATTTGACATCGCCGGGATGGGGAATAGGCATATCGGATGTAGAAATTTCTGGAATCTTTGAAAGTTTGTAATTTGTTTAATATGTGTGATATTTACCACTAGGTAGGAGCAAACTAGACAAGTACAGCAGCATTTAGAAGTCTGTTAATTGGTGCCATTGTCGGATTTTTCAAAATGTAATTCACAAACCGTGTGGTTATTATACACTTTAATTGGACTGAGCTCCATCAGATAATTATTGTCTTCAGTCCGCTTCAGCTACACTTTAAAGCGATTCCCATATTTCAATGGATTTGGAAATGTGTGGCACGTAGTGCTAACAGACCTGTAAGGCTAGGGCCACACTACAGACTTTTCATCGGCCGACAATTTAGTTGGTTCTTAATAAGTATGAGGACTTATGTGAGTGCGCACACTAAAGCGATTGTAGTCGGCCGACAGATTGATCGAAACATAGTTGGAATTCCCATTCAACAAGAAAGTTGGCCAACTATTGATAGAGCATGGTGTACAATACGAGTGCGCACATTCACCGATTATCCAGTCGGTGATCCACACATATTAGGCGTACAGTGGCTCTCTGCAGTGCAAAAATTTCGATTTTTAATTTATGATTATGAAAGTAATAAAATATATTGAACCAAAGGATATTTTAAACCTATGTCAAATCTCATATGTATTTAATTAATATCGCGTAAGATTTATTAAGATACCAACAAAAGTAGGAAATATTCCAGCAAAAAATGAGACGTGCGTTATTATTTAAATATCTATAATTCAGAATTAAACTAGATCCCTTTACACATATTTTTATGCGTTAATACTAAGGTAAAGACGCAGTCGGAACGCGCTACTATGAACTATGACAATAACAGTTAATAATTATTCGTTATTTTTGTTCACTACCAAAAGTGAAAAAAGACCATGAATTCGAATAAACTTTCAAATTTTATTAGGACCCCTCATAAAGTTGAAATTTTTGTGTTTTTTTTTTACTTTCTCCTTTATTGCTCCGACACGTTTTTTTAAACCACTTTGTAATACATTTTTCATTGCTGTCTTCTCCGCCTTCGCATTACCCTTATTCCTTAATTAATGACTCGTTATTGGAATTGAAGAAATTGAAAAAAAACCAGCTTTATGTAGTAAATCACTAAATAAGCAGCGAGTCCTGGCACAGTGCAAAAATTTTGATTTTTAATTTATGATTATGAAAGGTATTGAGATAGCCGAGTTTGAATTTAAACCAACCGCCAACAAAAGCTAGGAAATTACCGGAGTGGGCACCACCAGCGACCACTGGGGGGCGTGGGGGGAAGCCGACAGGGGATGAACGGCCATGTTTTTTTTGGGACACTTCTCCCTTGTCTGTAGATGAGTGCAGAGGTACCCTGTGTGATTTTCTTTTGTGCTCTAACTGTGTGATTTTCGGTGCTTTCCGAACTACATTAGACGTTGTTGTTGCCCAGCCCTTCTGGTTCGAACAAGGTATGTTTGCGGTACTAAAATTATGTCTGTTTCGCGCGAAATGTATTTTAATATCATGATGGTCGCACGTGGGTTGTTGATGTTCCCACCATATTGTATAAAATCCGCAATTATCTCGACCATCCCCATGTATCACGCTTTTAACATTTGTAAGCTTGTGAAGGAGAGTAAGGCCGCCTGGTTCTAGGTTTGTAAATTTTATAAAATTGTACGGATCACGTTTTTTTTTTGTTGTCAAATCTGGTTTTACAATTCACTAACTTTCCTAAAAGAAAAGGGCGCCAAGTTTTAGCGTGGGTCTGTGGCTTTTACTTTTTATAAGCGCACTCCCTCATTTTTGATCCCCTTCTAATTATTCCGAGTGACGTTTTTGGTGTGATAAGTATCTA
The DNA here is from genome assembly GCF_963966145.1 of Tenebrio molitor. Taxonomy (NCBI): domain Eukaryota; kingdom Metazoa; phylum Arthropoda; class Insecta; order Coleoptera; family Tenebrionidae; genus Tenebrio; species Tenebrio molitor. Next base: position 33,272,671 of record NC_091047.1, read on the forward strand.
GTTATTGTTCAACACTTTAATCAAAATCGCAAAGTTTCCACTTTCCATCCCGGTAGCAACCAAATGTTTCTATTTCAGGTGTCTCCGTGGGTTTTTCCTTAGCTAGGGATCTACTACATTTAGTCCCGGGGCGCCCTCCATATTATTCAGGGCGCCCCCCCCTTGGCGATGAACCGGCTCTAATATGCTAGGGTCGACCGGACTATGTTTTTTTATTTTTATGTATGTGTTAATGGTTGTTACCACCTTTCCATCCCAAATTGAAAGTGTTCTTAGATAGCTCTGTCAACAAATATTTGTCGCGTTTCTTCTTTTGTTTGCTTTATCCAGTTTGCTGTAGCTGTAAATTCTAGACCTTACCGCGAGGGTCTCTCTCTGTTTGAGGGGTTTTGTTTTTCCTCTAACCTCCCAACGTTGAACACGACCTCGCGGCCCTCATAAAATTTGCACCCCAAGGGAGACCCAAAAACCTAATGCTTGGCAGGACTTGTTGAATGCTGGGTTTTACTCGAGCTCCATGGCACACTTCCGGAAATGTGATCAGGTCTATTTTCCCTGAGTCTGTGTAGCCTGACAAGCACGTTGTGTTTTCTTTTGCTTTGGAAAAGAAATGTTCACTTCAACCGATGAACTTAGAGTACCTCAATTTGTTGACTTACGTAAAGCAGCACCTTTCCCTTATCACTAAATCACGGGTAGGCGGGAAATGTTAAAGTCGTAAGGATAGGTGCCACAGCCCACCGGACCACCCAAGGCCACTCGCTCCTTCTATAGCGTATCTGCCGCACATTGTAAATTAACTTGAAAAGGAGAAAACATGCTAAGGTTCTCGTCTAGTGCTCGCTCCCGCTCGAACGGTCCGAAGTAACTGTTTTGTTTGTAATGTACATGACCCTCCTGTCTTTTCTGAATTTGAATTGTGTTGTTTATGAAATCAGTTTTGCTCAATTTTCACTAACTGTCCCGTCTACGTTGTCACTTCGGACTTGTTCGTATTTTTAGGAGAGGTTTTTAGCGGAGCCTCATTCGGGGGTCTAGGAGGATGGCCAGAGCTCACCATTTTCCTAGAGTTCTAAATGAGTAGTCTTCTCACCTTTGGGGAGACTTGGGTGCCCTCTCTCGAGACGTTTATTATTCATTAATCCCGGCGTCAACGAAAATCATAACTTTGAATAAATAGCTGGTTTTAATTATTGCGTTGTTTTATTTGCACTCTTCTGGGTGGTTCACAAACCCTGTTGGAACGAACCTGGTAATGTTTAATTTGTATAAAAAAAAACACAACGTAGGGGAATTAACGAGGTACGATCACGCGCTCTTGGCCATTTTTGAATTTCGCGGGTTTTATTTTCATTGCGTATGTTGGTAAAACAAACAAAAATGAGATGGCCGCTTGGTGGGAATTTTGAATTACCCACTTGGTTCATCACAGTATTGTAACCTTTTGCCCCTAACCGGTGTATAGTTGGTGGTGGAACTTGCAAATAACGAAAATGTGTGTGAATAATTTCATCTGACTACTAATCCTACGTTGTGTTTTATTTTTCATTTTTGTTTAATGGGGCTCTAACGAGAGGCCGTACCTTTGGAAGGTTCTCAAGGGTGAAATTAACGATTGAGCCCACTTCACTTAAATTTTATTTAACAAATAATTGATTGTGGTGGTGTTTGGTCCCAACAAATTATAGAAATAAATCACTGAATTTAATAACCGAAGTTGGTGGAAATTTGACCCAATGAAATTTGAGGCGCGGCCCACGAATTGAGATCTGACTCATGAATAAATGACTAAGCTGAGCAAATACAGAAGTTTCTGGCGCGAACAGCATTATGGAAGTTTGAGATGCGAACTATGTGATCCGGTGTAGATTTCAATTTCCCCAATTAAATTGAACCCGACGCGATGCCCTGGAATCTCATAGATCACCCTGGTCTACTCCGGTGGTCGAAAATAAAAGGGAAAAAAAGGTTCTAACAGGGCCAAAGGGTACCTCTCTTCACGTGTCAGCTGGCCTAGTTTGGTCGCTGGCCCCCTTGGGGGTGACGCGGCTGAATTTTGTGCTCTTACGCCGGACCACAGCTAATTGAGTGCGACGGACACTGGCGGTAGCTTCCCGAACTCGAGACTCCAACGCATACATAAGGAACGAAAATGTTTTATAATGATTTTATACTAGTTCCCCTTGACGAGAGCACGTTTCCCCAATCGGTAAATACAAGAAGATCACATAGTTGGCGATAAAGAAATTCATTCAAGATTCGAAATTGTCACGTGGTCATCAAATGCTCTAAGAAAATAATAGGATCTTTATTTTAACGCGATAAGGAACTAATGTTGTGTGGATAGTCAAACCGCGACTACAGAGCAAGTACAAGAATTAGAAAAACTTAATTTACCTTGTAAATGTAGAACACGTGGTCACCAATTAACTGCTGGCGGTACTGAACGTACTTTTCGCTACTTTGTAATCCAAAACCCGAGTGAATCAAAAAAGACCTGTTTCCCGTCCCGCATTCGGTTTTATCATTCCTGGCGCACCCCACTTTTCGCAACCCCTACTTCTCCAAAGTGACCAATCCGCTCGGTTCTACTTTACGCCGATCGCGGCACCCTTTCGATATCTCTAGAACTTTTGAAATTACAGTTTCCGTTTTCCACCATAATCTTAAATGTTTAAATTTAGGCTTTTGTTAGGACCAGACCGAATGTACATAATTTGGTGTTGGATTAGAACTCTGAAAAAAGAACACTAAATTACTGACTCTATACACTAACAAACCTCAACATCAAGAAACAAACACAACCAAAACAAAAAATGGAACAAACAGAATTAACAGGAGCACTGAATTACCGACTCTATACAATAATAAAAATCAGCACAAGAATTAAACAGAATTTAAATGAAACAAACAGAATTAAAAATAAACAAACAGAATTAAAAATAAACAAACAGAATTAAAATGAAACAAACATAATTAAAATGAAACAAACAGAATTAAAATGAAACAAACAGACAAAACAAACAAACAAATTAACCTTATTTTGAAACCTAAATTGGGCTTGAAACGCTGTTACGCAAGTGCCATTTCATGCAACTAAGTTCCGTTGTTCTGCTACTTCTAAAAATTGTTCTTCATTGGTTTGATTCCCCAAAACTGTTCTAATTAATAATTACTTCGTAATTTTCATTCTCTCTCTCTCTCTCACACCTCTGATTTCTACAACTACCTGGCTTTACCGTTACCGTGTTGTCCCTGTTTTCCTACCGACTCCCTTTCTACTTTGCTTTGTTACTTTTCTAACTAAAAGTGCAAACGATTCTAGTTATTTTCTACGATAAAGCGCTCTGTTTCTAATTTGCAATTCTCGCCCTTTAATTACAAATATGCCACAAATTTGAGAATGCTAAAAAAGTAAATTAACCTAATGAACATTAATTTTGTGGTTCTCTCAATTTGAAACCTGCTAACATCAAATTCATTAATTCAATTATCCCCTGATTTTAACTGGACCACCCAAATTGTCGAACATGCAATTTATTGCAACACTTCCTTTCCCCTGAACACTTGTCCCCCTTGGGCTATGGTTTGCCCCGGACGCGTACCTGCATTTTCAAAGAGAGGCCAGCAGATTTCACTTGAGGACTCTTGCCGACAAAGGCACCGAGAAAATAAAATTTACAACTGACCAGCACTTCCGTCCCAAAATGAACGGTTCTGAGAAAATTTGGTTGAACTGATTTTAAAATTTAAAATAAAAAGCAAAATTTATAAGTTCTTAATTTGGCTGACCTATTCGGACCATTACAGTATTCAATATGTTGAACTAAAGGACATCTTTATCCTATGTCAGATGTCATATTTAATTAAAATCGCATTGATTTTATCAACTGTGCATAAGCAGTCGGTCGATTAATAGTCGGCTGTCTGCGCACCAACGTCACCAACAGCCAACCAAACAGTTTAGTTTGCCTGGTGTGCGCGGAAGCTACCCAATCGGACTAAATTATCGGCCAATTATTTAGTCTGTAGTGTGGCCTTAGCCTAACACTTTTTAATGCTGCAAAGCTTTATGGCACAAAACACTTAAGGTCAGGTCAGGTCTTTATGGTAAATTCAACTGAAGTCAATTGACTTTGGCAACATGGATTTTTGGCAACAACAACTTCAGCGTCCTCTTCCGGCCTGTGGACGGTGCGCACAAGCCAAGACGCAAACCAAGGACACAATTAATCAACAATTAATGCACTCACTTTGCGTTCTATATATACTTTATTTTGTCTATGAAATTTACCATAGAAAAAATAAATATAATCTACCGGGTGATCAAGAAGGACTGTTTAAGTTGGCAGTACAATTAAGAATTTTTTTTAATTCGGTTATTTATATTATAACACTGCAACTGGATATGTTTTGTTGGTTTATTTGACAAATATCTGATATAGGTATAGCATTAACAACGACAAGCCACCAACAACCGGAAGTTACTCCTGTTATACTAAGGTACTATATCTTTAGAAGGTAGCGCCATTCCGCTCCACAATTTTTCGCCTCGAAATTAAAAGAGAGGACATTATCTATAAATCCCGTGAGTGTGACAAAGATAGAAGTATACACAATTTTAAGGGATGTTTGTATCCTGTCAAACAGATTAACTTAACATTGCTCGAAATTAAAAGAGAGGGAGATATATCTCTGCACCGTTGGCGATACCTTTGTGATATAGTACCTTATGTTATACGATTTAAAATACGATCCATTGTTACCAACTTAAACAGTCCTTCTTGATCACCCCGTAGAATGCAAAGTTGCTTACAAAATTTGTGTCAGGGTTGTGATGTCTGTGGTTGTGAGCACGGCTAGTGCACCTACCACAAGCCGTAGGGTGGCGCTCTCCATTTTAAAAAAGAGGGGGATAAGACAAAAATATTGGAATTCAAATCATGTCACGGTATGTCATACAAATAATTTGGCATAAGTCTAACATTGTAAAAAATTATGATGAGATTGTGCAGTGTTTCTACATGTTATCGCCCAGTTGCAACCAGGCATAGATTTCCTAAGCCGGGAAAATATCCGGAGCGTTTTACTGATTGGTTGAAGCGGATAGCCGATAGATAATACTCAATTAATAACATTAGATAGTTGAAAAGTATACAATCACCACACTGTATGCGGTCTGCACTTCGAGAATCATTACTTTGCTGCAAATAATAAATTGAAAAATACCGCTGTACCCACTTTAAGAATTCCAAATTAGTATATTAAGTATAAAGAACGGTAATGACAATGTACGGATCGAAGACAATTGTCTGAGATCCGTACATTGTCATTAACGTTCGTCATGCTTATGAGATTTTTTGCGCGATTGAATATTTATTACAAAACATTCCTAACTACCGGGTGATCAAGAAGGACTGTTTAAGTTGGCATTACAATTAAGAAAATTTTTTAATTCGGTTATTTATAACTCTGCAACCGGATATGTTTTGTTGGTTTATTTGACAAATATCTGATGTAGGTATAGCATTAACAACGACAAGGCATCAACAACCGAAACTTACTCCTGTTATACGATTTAAAATACAATTCAGTGTTACCAACTTAAACAGTCCTTCTTGATCACCCCGTAGAATGCAATGCGATACGACGCGCTTCACATCGTGTTGCCACAATGTCGATTTTTGTATCGCGTTTCTAAGGCAATCTGCAAAAACTACCGCCATTGCAGTTTTTGTGCGCAAATATCGCCAGTTATGTTGAAAAACAAGCAGTAAAATGAGTGATATTAGTGATTCCGAAAACGAAGTGGATATTGTAGAAGAAACTTTGAATGTGGGGTGCGTCACAAATAAAGAATTTTTGAAACTAACGACCTCAACGTGTAATTAAGAAGACAAGGAAAATTTGTGGTATGAAAATTTTGATAATACTAATGTCGCGGCAAGTTTGCTAATATTATTTCATTGCAGCGGCAAGGAATTCCGACCACAAGAGTCGTGTGAGTTTCCAGAAAGTGCTAACATCTTGTCCTCAACTTCTGTCTACATAAATCAAGAATTTTCGAAACCAGCGAACTCAATATGAAATCAAGAAGACAAGGAAAATCCGGGGTATGAACATTTTGAGAATTCTAATGTCGCGGCAAGTCTGTTACTAAAATTGTTTCATTGCAGCGGCAAGGTAGGCCGACTACAAGAGCCGTGTGAGTTTCCAGAAAGTGCTAACATCTTGTCTTCAACTTCCGTCTACATAAATGAAGAATTTTCGAAACCAACGATCTCAATTTGTAATCAAGAAGACAAGGAAAATGCGGGGTATGAAAATTTTGACAATGCCAATGTCGCGGCAAGTTTGCTAATGCTATTTCATTGCAGCGCCAAGGAAAGCCGGACTACAAGAGCTTTATGAGTTTCCAGAAAGTGCCCCCACATCTTGTCTTCAACTTCTGTTTACATAAAAATTATTATAATAATCGATTCATTTTGAATAAACTTTACTTACCGTTCTAGAACACCAAAAATTACTTACCATCGAGTTTATCGTTAGCAACGAGTAAACAGAGCTTACCATCTTGGAAACAGACGTGGTAAACAACCAAATAGAGTACAATCGCGCAAAAAGTAAGTTTAATGATATTTACATAAAATGTCATGTATACATTTTGCTTTTTTAGAGCAAACATCAAAAGACCAACTATTTCATCTGCAAGATGAAGTAATACCTTCCGTCAGCTTACAAACTCCTGAAACTCCCACCTTGTTACAAAGCAGGAAGTTCGAGCCTTTCAAATCTGGAAAAAAAGTACCGTCACCTACTGCCAACAAATTGACCTTGTTAAAATTTAAAAAAGTGGCACGTATCAATAAAATTAGGGCAACTTCTTATCGAAAACAGTTACGGTTGGCTAAACAATTTGACATTAAATTGAAAAGCTCAGTATTGGGGAGTGATGCTACAAATTTTTGTCTATCACAATTGAAAAAGCGAAATATCCAACCAAAAGACGCAGATACACCACTGATGAGAAAGTTGTGGCTCTAGCACTATTTAAACAATCTGGAAGAGCGTACTCAAAATTAAAAATTAAAAGAAATTAAATATAAAAAATCGCAAATAAAATTGTTTATTTTTTGTATACTTTTGAATTTAATGATAAATTTAGTATAATACATTCATTTTTGTTTTAGACCAGAGTAGGCTATTTAAATTTTTTTAAATGTTGGTATGTCAAAATGACAAAATCAAAATTGTTCGAACTGCCAGTGTCAAATTTGACATGTAAATGTTGTTACACAGTCTAAGACTGGTTTACAAATCTATGAGGGGCGTGATGACCAACTCAACAGATCGGGACCAATGGCTTAACGTGACTTCCGAATCACGAGATAGAATATAGCCTTTTTTTTCCGGCCTGCGTCGGAATCGAAATCGAACCCGCGACCCTCGAGTCCCTGAGCCGAAACGGACTCCCTTAGGCTATATTCTGCCTAAGTATTAAGGTAAATTAGTTTTAAATTTGTGCAATATTTACATTTATCACTAAATACACACATTGAGTCCTCGAAACTATGTAGTTAGTTGGAAAATGATAATGCTTGGCTACATGGTCATGAATTTTGACAAGAAAGTGTAACCTCAAATATTATACATGATGTATATTGTCATTCAGCCACAGTCTTACCATACAACTCGCCAAATTTCCATAGCCTACTCTGGTCTAAAACAAAAGTGAATGCACTGTAATTATATATTTTGTTTCAGCACTTCGAATTTTTCACTCTATTCGAATCTAAATTTTAGCAACGTGGCAGGTTTTGTATGGAAAGCAAGAAGTTTAATGGATAAATTTGACTAAAGTTACTTCATTAAACTCCTTTTTTTGCATACAGGGTAAGTCACGTTGCCAAAATTTATCTTTGAATGGAGTGAAAAATTCGTTCTGAAACACACATAATATTATTGGCAAAAAGGAAGGGAATATGGAATCACATAGTAGGCTTTGAAATTTTGCACCCACCACAAGCTGATAGATGGCGTCAATCAGAAAAAAAACCCAAGGCCATCTGAATCAAAAAGCTACGCTTATAAGGCCGTTTCAATTTTCGATTTTTCCATATAAACTTTGTTTCTGTGACATTTCGGGCGGCAAAACCTTTTTGCGCTCCATCTACCGATTTCGAACGCAATTGATTGAGACTTTTTCACGGCCTCCTAGATTAATAAGAGACTCGTCTCTTATAAGATAAGACTCTTATGAATCTAGGAGGCCGTGGACTTTTTCCACTTTTTCTTTGAGGTTAAGTGCTTAAAACGTCAATTAAAACATGAATGCAATAAAATATCCAAGATCCGAGCTTTTTTTGGACACATTCTGGGCTAGCAAAATACTAATAAATTAGAATTGCAAAAAACCATGAAATCATAACACAAGGTAGGTTAGAACAATTTATAACTTTAACATTTTTCTGTAAAGGAGTTTGTTCTGGATTGCACATTTCCTCTTTAATAAATCTGTTTTTTCTTGACAAATATGTATTATCTAAAACTGGTTTCAGCGTTGCAGTTATTATCAGCTCGCAGATCTGATTTTTATGTACCAAACAAGATGAAAGTATTGGATTTTCTAGCAAATGAGGGCCCAGTATCTCAACCATTTGGTGGAATATACTGCGCAGAAATACTATTTACTTGAATTGATTTGGATGTCATTGGAACAGTTGGAATGATGAAAGACTCTACAGGATTTTGGGGTACAGGAATTTCAAACGGAGTTTCAGTGGGAAAAGCCTAAAAAACAAAAACACTAATAAGATGATAATACCTTGTAATTATAGAGACTTGTTGAAAATGCTGCTCACAAATTTCTGAGTAATCCGAAATTTTTGTAGTCTTTTATATTACAAATACAAATTAAAAGGTTGTGCTTATCATTGTCTCCATAAATTTGTTACCGCAAACGTTTCAAAAGCTACGAACCATTTTTGTCTTTGTTTCATATTGCTGCGAATTTCAAATAAACGAACATCTTGTAATGATTTGAATACATTACTTTTTCCGCCAAATATTTGAACCTGCGCAAAACGGTAACAAATGTGGTCGTGATCGTCATCGAATCGGAGGAGCCCTACGTTGTGATTTTCTTTTGGCGGAAAAAGGTTCGAAATGCAAACGGTGAGGGTTCCAGTTGGAAGAGTGCCGCAAATAAAACACACATGTGAGGGACGCAAAATACCTTTTATTAAAAATGCCTGTAATAACTTTGATGAAAAGAAATTGAAACGAATACGAAGGACAGAAATTAAGTTTAACGAAGTACAAGAAATTAACTAGTTGAGTACATCACAAAGATAAACGACAAGATGAATGCAACAATATTTAAAATAACAGAAAACGGGCACATGACAGACAAAATGACAGTTAAAGCTTGCAAAACAAGTAAACAAATTATGGTGCAGTTATTACAGACAGGGACGGATGAAAAACCCTCTTCAAAAACCGTATCCCAGGTATTACTCATATTTTACAATTCGATTAATGACAAACAATGTTTAATTTGGAACTACGCGGTCAAGGTACGCCAACTGGAGCTTAGAGCTGGAGGTAACAAACTTTCGGCCGCGAGGGGACTCAGAAGAATAATCTGAATCATCTTGAGAGCAAGCGACGTTTATAGATATTCGGGGTATTAATGAACGTCAGACTATTTCGCCGACCAAGTAAGAGTGACAGAGCGTCTCGGGGTTGTACGATTAGCATCACTAAACAGCATCAGCGAATATTTAGCTCCATCGTCCCCAACCAACCGTTTCCCGACAAGCCCCCGAAATCTCTATAACCTCGACGGAAGCTTCACGAAAACATCCCGCCGCCGCATATGCGAAGATCTAGGTCCGCCTCCGCTAACGGCTTTAAATAACCGTAGCTTCCACAGAAATTTACTAAACAAACCCCACGACTTCCTGATTGTCACTTAGCTCCCATAGGGGCGCACTTACAACATTTTACTTTAACCTTTCCGAAATCTAGCAACAACACAAAGAAAAAAACCGAGTTTAATTCAATCGAACAAGCGTAACATTTAAACGATGAGAAAATTCAGCAAAACAAAGCGCAACATTAAACAATGATAAATAAACAAAACAAAACGCAACATTAAACCATGCGCAAATAAAAGGGGACAAAACGCGAAGTAAAATAACGATAAAATAAAAAAACGCTTTAACTGGCACAAATATCGGTAAGCAGCATAAATAACGAATACAATAATCGTTGGTAATGTTAAACAAAAAGAAAATGGCGGGTCGAGTGCCGTTAGAAAATGCTAGTAAAAAAACAAAATGGACGCTCGCGGTTCGGACGACGGCTCCTAATTTCCGAAATTACAAGATTACCAAAAAAATGAACCTCCCGGGAGAAACTTAGGGATAACGCTTAAAATTAACAAATGGGCGCTTCTTAAAGAAACAGCATGCAACAAAATGAAATCTACAACATACCCTTACCACGTGGTCCTGGCCCCAAAAACAAAACACAAAAAAAAAGGCAACGAAAGTGGGATAAATTAACCAGGTGAATTAAAAACGTTGAATTCCTCACGGGGACACAAAATATCTACTCGGAATGGTAGTGGAATTGTTCAGGTTTAACTTACAAATTTGAGAAACTTGGATCGCTCTTCGCAAGGTGTGTCCGTTTCGAAAAACTAAACAAAAGTGACCTACCCCCTTCAACCGCCTGCGCGAGCCCGTTTCATCCCCGCTATATTTCCGCTTTTCAACAGCGTCGCCAACTCGCCAAGATTACCAACCCCATCCCTTAGTTCCTAGTCTAGCCGCTAGTACCTTCCCATTTGGCGCGCTCTCGTGGCGGTACCGGGAATTTTAAAATTTTAAATTTTAAACTGGGTCACTACAATCTTTTGCCCCACAAATGAAACACGCTTTTACCATTTCATGTAAAATACGGGGTGATCAAGAAAGACTGTTTAAGTTGGTAACACTGAATTGTATTTTAAATCGTATAACAGGAGTAACTTTCGGTTGTTGATGGCTTGTCGTTGTTAATGCTATACCTACATCAGATATTTGTCAAATAAACCAACAAAACATATCCGGTTGCAGTGTTATAAATAACCGAATTAAAAAATTTTCTTAATTGTACTGCCAACTTAAACAGTCCTTCTTGATCACCCAGTAGAAGGGCAATATTTTAAATTGCCGCCAATATTGTAGCTTTGATTCGTTGATCGGCCACCGAGGGCGCGCAATGAAACGGCCTTATAAGCGTAGCTTTTTGATTCAGATGGCCTTGAAAAAACCATGGCGAACTTCATCTAGCTTCCGCTGCGCTCCAGACGGCCGTCCCATTATGCCAATTTTCATTGTTGAAATCGTGGAGGGAGAAAAGACTGGAGATGGCACTAATTCAAATAAGTGTACCGGCCCACGAAAACTACAGAGTCATAAAAGGTTTCTGAATATAGACGCTAGGCCAATGGCTTCCTTCGCCTTCCTTCCAGGCGCATTGTGCTTCTTTATCTAGCACATTGTGGACTGGGTCATAAAAGGTTGTTGCACGTGCTTTTAGAGGGTTCGGATTTTTAACATGGGAAGCATAGGAAATGCCATCTCCAGTCTTTTCTCCCTCCACGGTTGAAATTGATTCTACTAACCTCAAAAAATCGTTTGGTAACTAGCCCCAACTAGCGGAGAAAAATGTTAATAACAATGATTGACGTTTCCTTCAAAAGTGTCATGAAGTTTCAAAAAGATATGAAAATCAAACGAAAATATGTAATAGTCTTGTAAAACTGGAAAATATATAACTATATTTAATACATTATTTACATAAAACAATGGAAAAGGAACAAAACTCGAAAGTAACGTAATTTTAAACAGCATAAAGGAGTGATAACTAAAGAACATACCTAAATGGGTGGATAGGTAGGTAGGTATGTAGGTACCTCTTTGGTAGATACGTAGTGTTATAATTTTAAAACCTTTCCACTTATGGGTTTATTAGCAATTGATTTTCTTTTTATGGAATCAGTTTTTTGTGAACAACTATTATTTAAAAGTGGTTTCATCAATTATTCTATAATAACTACAAATTTTGTCTTTATGTGTGTTACAGATAAAGAGGGAATTACGAATTAAATGTGGAAGTAAAATTGTTACGAGTTGTTTGCAAATATTTTCTTGGGCCAAATATGATAAAATTTCTGTGGTGGCAATATCTGCCAATTCTTTAAAAAAAACTTACAAACTGATAATTTGGATAAGTCAAACCGCCACGATTTTGAAGATTAATTGAACGTAAAAGAGGACCAGGGGTTGAAAAAGGAGAGAGACAACTGTCGCAGTGAAATATTTCATTTCATTTTTTTACAATATACCCTGCTATGAAAGCAACAGAAGCTGCATATTTGGTGTTACTGCGATTAAAAATAATAATTGGTTTACTTAAATTTCGAATTTTCTTTAACAGCCGAAAGGGTAGTATCAAGTCCGGTTCACATTTTTCCGCCAAACTGACAAAAAAACACGGTTTCCCCATCAACCCATAAAGATTTATGTTAAAAATGTTGCAACAGATGGGGCTAGTTACCAAACGATTTTTTTAGGTTAGCTGAATCAACTTTAGACCCTTATTGGGACGGCCGTATGGAGCGCAGCGGAAGCTAGATGAAGTTGGCCATGAAAAAACTATGGAGTTTGCATTCTAGATTATACTTATTTTTTCTATGAAATTTACCATAGACAACACAGTAAACCTATAGAACGCAAACTCCCATAGTTTTTTGTGTCCCGACGCCATCTACTGGCTTGTGGTAGGTGCAAAATAAGACACAGCCAGCTGGATATCCTGGCTTTTTTTATTTATTTTAATTTTCATATATAATATACCAAGGGACAGATATATTGCCGGAAATTTTTTCGAGCAGTCCTGACAGACGAGTGTCTGTCGCAAGAAAATTACACGAGGGCTTCAGCCCGAGGGTAATTTTGAGCGACAAACACGAGTGTTGGACTGCAAGAAAAAATTTCTGGCGATATGTATCTGTCCCGAGGTATATTCGGAAGAGAATCGCCCTCAAATGTCACATGATTTATATTGACAAATCACAACTCCGAATTGTTTGAATAGCAACCAATCACAATTTAATTAAGCGGAAATTTTCCCTAGGGAAAATTTCCGATATAATTGCCCTAGGGAAAAATTTTTTCGGGCGATTCTCTTCCGAATATACCTCGGGACAGATATATATCGCCGGAAATTTTTTCTTGCAGTCCAACACTCGTGTTTGTCGCTCAAAATTACCCTCGGGCTGAAGCCCTCGTGTAATTTTCTTGCGCAAACACTCGTCTGTCAGGACTGCTCGAAAAAATTTCCGGCAATATATCTGTCCCTTGGTATATTATATATGAGAATCGCCCGCAAATGTCACATGATTTATATTGACAAATCACAACTCCGAATTATTTGAATAGCAACCAATCACAATTTAATTAAGCGGAAATTTTCCCTAGGGAAAATTTCCGATATAATTGCCCTAGGGAAAAATTTTTTCGGGCGATTCTCAAAATAATTTATTTATGAAATTAAAAGACTACATTTATTTTGAAGTTTCTATTTTCAATTTTTTTCGATACATTTCCATTGCATTTTTATAAATTTTGATTTGGTGTTTTTTTTCCTCAATTGCGACAAACAGAGATTTATGGCTTCCTCACCTTCAAAATTTTGCTCTTTATTTTGACATCGAATTTTGCATGTAACGTTTTCGGTACATTGCAGCCCGTAGTTGCAGCCAGAATTTTGGATTAACATTCTGGCTTTTTATAATTTAGATTATGCTCAGCTTTTCTTATTTTCTTTTTGAAACTTTCACAAGAATTTATATCTTCATTACTACATAAAACAGGATTTACTTATAGCGTCTTCAGTAGAAATATCGTAGATCAGTAGATCGGATGAAAATTCTATACAAAATAGTTTTCAGTTAAAATATAATTATTAGTCTGGACTGGAAAAGGAGGGAAGTTGTATTGAGTCGAGGGTACGGCCACATTCAGCAATCTATTGTTCGTGCCGAAGTATTTGCTGGTAAAATGAAGTCCACACACAGTGTAGCTGTTATACCTATTATACACTTTAATAGGTTACAAAGTTGATAACTGCTTGTTACCTGTGTTTTTAATCCGTTCCATAAAATGCCCAGGATATTTATTTGGATTTCCACATGGTTTAAATACCTTTGCACTCTGCAAATTCTCGTAACAGTAGATTTATTATTATGACTTAATATGTCAAAATATATATATTTTTTTAATTTTGGCATAAGTTTCCGGGATTTTTATTTTTATAAAACGGCAGCGTCCCCAGTAGTTAAGAGGGGCCGATCCTGGCTCACAAGAGCGCTCGAAAATGTGAAATGTGTGTAGACCTGTAAAAGTGGTGGCCGATCCTGGCCACAGATTACTCATATAAGCAGATAGTGCACTTGACCAGCAATGCATTGATTGTAGCGGTCCAAGATTCTTGCCGCAGTAGCTTTCGTTTGGTTCGCGCGAATTTAAAATGTGAACCGATCGACGCGGAATTCTAAAATTGTAAATAAAGCAAATAAAACCAATATATGAGTTCTAATCAATTCTTTTAATGTTATGTCCATAAAAATGATACAGAAAATAAAACCAGAATAAAATATTAACGTAATATATCTTTCAGAAAGAAAAAAAAAAAAAAATAAAAAAAAAGGAATACAATTCAGACATAACATTAAAATTAAATTTATAATTTTAATGTTATGTCCATAAAAATGATACAGAAAATAAAACCAGAATAAAATATTAACGTAATATATCTTTCAGAAAGAAAAAATAATAAAAAAAAGGAATACAATTCAAACAAATCAATTATTCTAAATAAAACAGTCAAAATGGAAACGGGCTAACCCATACAGACTTAATTGTGGCATGAAATAAGTTTAAATTTTGTTGTAGTGAATTTAAACCACAGTTTTATTTATACCAATTAATTGTAAGTTATTATTAGGCTTTGGTTCTAAAGATATTATGTTATAGTCAATTATAACTATTATATTAAGTATATATTTCTATATTTTCTGGGGTAGGCCGTTTTATCTTTTACACTACCTCAAATAAATGCTTCACAAAGTCACAAATGCGATACAGTCAATAACTTTCTGTTTTTAAGTGTTGGGCAATTTATGTTGCGGTTGTAATATTTTAATGCATAATAAATTCTCATGTGGACATGCAGTTTTAGAGAATAATCTAAGGGAAAATTCTTCTTTATCGTATTTATTAACAAAACCAACTAAACAGGTTTTTAAATTCGTGCGAACCAAAACAGAGACTAGCGCACTGAAACTGGAAACAATTCGAGGTCCGAGTGCACTATCTGTTTATATGAGTAATCTGTGTCCTGGCTCAGTAAAGCGCTCGAAAATGTGAAATGTGTGTAGACCTGTACTGCTCGTCAAATGTTAAATGGCCGCTGAGATTCGGATGCGCAATGGTAACGGTAGGAGTGGGGACGTCACTTTTTCGAGCGTCGTAGCAGTGGACAAACTGGTACACTCCAAACCATGGCTTTTAAAAGCACAGTGAAACATGTTTTAAATTTAAACTATTAGTATGACATTATGAATTAGGTATATGGAATAATGTTTTTGATTTCGTAATACATAACAGTTTATTAAAATAATGAATAATTCTTTGTGCCTCATCTTACCGTGTTCGAATTCTGGGAAATTGTTTACGGCATAATGCAAAAGTGGCTGAAGCGCTGCGAATAACGAACATCTGTTTGTACCTAATTGTCATTTAAGCGGACGGTCCAATCGACTCGACCACCGACAAAATAGCAAGGACAGGTAGTACTTCAATAAAATTTACAGTGCTTTATGATTTTGAAATTTAAGGAGACGTAATTATCAAAATGTACAACGTGTGTTAACAATAAGAGCAACTTTATGGGTGTCATTTTCTAAAAAGGAGAAATGTAAAAATTACAACGCCGTCGGAAATTTAGTGGGAAAGGTACCTATTTATTATTATTTAGGTAATAAAAATTGCAGATCACAAATGCGTTGAAGACTCGCAATACGTCCGTACAGAGTACAGCTACAGGATTAAAATCTTGTCGACAACTCGGAGTTAGAACAAGTCGATTTCTGTATCTGAGTGTACTTTTCAGAATTATACCCTACTTTATCGCTTCACCTTGTCGCATCTCGGTTCCACATCTTGCATCGCACTCCCTCTTCTGCGCATCCTTAGCGGCCATCTAAGATTTGACGAGCAGTAAAAGTGGTGGCCGTTCCTAGCTCATTCGATTGTGTCAGTGTTTGGATTGTGTTTTGACCTGAAAAATTGTTGTCCGTTTTTGGCTCACTTCCGGCGAGCCTGTAAAATGAAGTGTCGTTCGCGGCGCACGATGTTTGATTTCATGTTGTAAAATGTAAAGTCGAAGCGGGGTGAAATGTAAGGATTTGGTGTGGGATAAAAATAAAGCAGAATTTGTATGCGAAATATTATGTATTATAGAATGTGTGTGTGTGTACAGTTTATTGTAGTAATACAGAGTGATCAACAAGAAACCAAATCAAGAGTGCTACCTCATCTTTTATTTTATCGAAACGTACGTCGTATACTAATCAGACACTTTTATATAATTGTGTGCACTCGTTTTGTTGGTTGCCTACCTCTCAAAAATCTATTATTAATTGCCTTTATAAATTGTTTGTAATTCATGAATAATGGATTTAAAAGGAAGTTATTATTAATTATTATTTATTACTGATTAAGGAAAAAACACACAGTTACATAAAATTCCTTCATAAGGCACGTAATCTTTGGTTACAAAATTTTAAAAGTAATTATTTTTCAGAATTCTTTGTTTTGTTGTTTTCTGTAAGAAAAGTGCTAAAGTTATTATTCTCACATTTTTGGTTAATTGAGAACTTACTCGTATCTTTTCTAGCAGTTTAACTAAAACATTTAAATTATTCCAAGGTCAAAAAATAAGTTTTCACAAAAACTGCTCCAAATGTTCTCCATTGTGGTCCAGAAAGAGTCAAACTCGCCTCTCACATTTTCCAAAAACACTTATGAAGCTGTCAGGTGAAATGGACTGCCAAAATTCATTTATGGTGAAAATTTCTTTAAGGTAATGTGTGGGTTTTATTTCTTGCAACACACAAGGGAAACAAATTAATAGCCTCCTTCAAAATTTTTGCAATAAGTGCCATAACTCAATTTAATTTGCAGTCTTAAACGCCTTATGGAAGTTGAGGGATGTTCCTTGATAATTTGTCGAACATTTTGCACCATTTCTAAAATTTGAACTAAGGACTGACCTGACTTCTTCTTAATGATGGATTATGATTCACTAAAATTAGGCATTATAATTTTAAGACATTGATAAACTTGTTAATAACCAATACCATCAGGTTCAGACATTTGGCTTGAAATTCTTCAGTGTAAGGGGGTACAAAGTAAGGCCAGTCTTCACTTTCTTGTTTCACCCTCTTTCGAAAATAATCTAATAAAAATGCCTTCTCTTTAATGGTAAAACCCATTTTACAACTTATTCTGGGATAATTATTGCTTACAATTCCAATAAACGTCTGTAAATATTGCCGAAATCGAAGATTTGTTTTTTAGGTTAAATCACTTAAATTGTCAACAACAACAACCTTGAATTTTGAAATGTGACATTTAAACGAAACATCTCCGTACCAGTGGCGTCGCGTTTGGCAATAAAGCTGATAATTTACTTACTCTTACAAATGTAAAATGTTGCTCTTATTTATCTTATAAATTGTTTCCCTTATCTTATAATAATAATAAAATGCACAATTATAATTCCAACGTCTAAAATTCATGAGGTATGATTTATTATAAACTAGCGTTTGAGACCACAAATTGTCTACGGCCATGCTTTGAACGCTTATTTGCGTATGATTCTGCTACGACGTGACCGATAATTTGCAACGCTTGCTCTGATTTGGATTCTTGTTGATCACTCTGTATATGGTGTGAATAGTAGATATTGTAGTAGTTCTATGTGATATTGTTTTCATCGATCCAGGTGTTGTCACTTTCATCGAATCATAGAGCTTCTTTCCTTTCTTCTTCAAAACTTTTTCGACTAAATAGACGTCAGGATGCTTCACTTTTTGCAACTCCATTTCATAGAATCCACCTAAAATATCTTTTCCGTTCATATCCTTTAGCAGATAAGTAGTTGGGTTGGTTAATTTAACTTTCCTTATGAGAAAAATTTCATTTGACTAGTTCGGAGTTTATCCCTTGTCGAATACTTCCCTATGTTTGCTGATTCGAACATGATCTCCAACTGCATATTTGTTATTTTTAGTAGCAATTTTTACATGTGTTTAAATCGACTTTAAAATTAATTTTTCATTTCTCTTATTTATCATTGATGGTTTGGTTTTGATTGTTCTGTGATAACTGTTGTTATATTGTTTTGTAATGTCAGGTAGTAATTTTAACCATTTATAATTACCCTGCAAACTGAATTGTTTCCACATTAAGTTTTTTAGGGTGCGGTTAACGCGTTCAACAATGGATGCTTTTTTTGTACTGAATGTACTGTAATGATTCATTTTATATTTCTTCATCAATGCTTTAAACATACTGTTATAAAATTCGGATCCTTTATCAGTTTGCAAATTTTTTGGTAAGTGTATAATTTGCGATAGAACTTTTTCCATTGCTTCTGTTACATGTTTTGAATCTTTTGCTTTGACAGGAACAGTCCATGTATACTTTGAAAAGCAGTCAATTACTACAAGTACGAGTATATATTTAAATTGTTTATTTTGCTTGGCATACGGAATCATTTCAACAAGATCAGCTTGCAGTGTTTCATTAATACCTTTTATAATAACACGACGTCTTTTAAAATTGATTCTTGCAGGCTTATGTAATTCTATAACTAAATCTTTTTTAATCGAAGTTTGCTTTGGTGGAACCATTCCGATGTCTTATTCGATTATGTTAGCTTCACGCAACTCCTCAATAACAGAAACAATTTCGTTAGAGTGACCTGTATGACCTGCTGACTGAGATGCGACTAATAATCTCAATCTATTAACTAACTCATTTGGATCATTCCAATAAACGTAGTCAATCGGCTTATCGGAGACTTCTTTAAACATTCCTTTCCCCAATGTTTTCTTTCGTGCTGTTTTTGGTGGCTTGCTGTTCAAAATATAAAGGAGCGATTATTGATTTATACTTATTTGATCTTGATCCCTGTATTTGTCCGCTAGGATGAAAGTTAACTCTGCAGGCATTACTACTGTCTAAAATTGTCTTATAGGTGTACAAATCTTCTTGAGTATAATTTTTTGGGTTGTTTTTAAACAACAATTGATACAGACCCGGTGTCGTTTTATAGAATGCATCATTGACCGTTATATCAGATCCTACAAATTTTACTTCTGAAGCTCCCACAAAAAACTTCTCTTGAATATCATCATGCCTTATTCCTGTTCTATGATCAAATTCTTTTGTTCTATCTCGATTCATAGCGTCAATGTATTGTCTCGGTACTTCATCAAAAGTTTGTAAGTATTGCTCGTAAGCATTAGTGTCAAGCGTTTTTCCTTGCATTCCTCTATTTTCTTCCACTGATTCATTCATTAAATCAACTAATGTGTAATTTAATCTTTTGGAAGGTTTTGAAATTAGCGTTTCTTCATCATAATGTGAAACATTAGCAGGATTATTTTCTACTAATTCTGACGTTCTTATTTCCTTCTCGTTTAATGTGGCATTTTTTTTCCTTAGCTTAGAAACTTTAGCAGACAAATTATTTTCCATTCTTTGTGGTGAAGTTTCATCCAAAAGAGATTTGATAGGTAAAATTTCTTGTTTCATCAGGTTCTGTTTTTTTTTGTTATGATTATCATTTTTGTTGGTATTATTATTATAACATTTAACATCTGTGTTTTGCAACTGATCAGAGATTGTCTTTAGACGCTTAGTGATGGGAGAAAATGCACCTTCTTGCCTTATTTCACCTTGTTTTAATAAATTCATTTTACGCTTTGCTTCTTCTCTTTTCTTAATTAATTTTTTAGCCAATTCTACCGAATTTGATAATTCATTTTCCGAATTCATGGTGTAAGGGGCAATAGTATTTCAAAGCGCACCCAAAACGATTTATCAATTAACGGTTGAATACAAAGCGATATCAAACCGTTTGTAAAGCGAGATTAAGCGTATATACCAGCCAACTGTTTGCCACAAACCGATTTTAAACCGTGTGTAATAGTTATTTTTTATTCGACACTGTCAGAATTTGAGAATTTTCTCCTGTGTGAACGGATTTTGATAAATTTGACAACTTGTCAAAACGAAACGTCAAGCTAATTTTAAAGATTTTTAGCAATTTGGAGCCTTTAAGGGGCTCGTCGAACAAAAAAACGTTGTATTCAACTCGTTCTTGTGTAATTTGGGCTTTTTTTGGCACTCGTGGACCTTTAAAACTCTCGTTTCACTCGAGTTTTAAACTGGTCCACTCATGCCAAAAAAAGCCAAAATTACACACGAACTCGTTAAATAAATAACTATTATGGTATAAGTGGGTTATTTAAGATATTACCCACGAGAGGTATTTGTAACCTACGAGGGCTTGCCCGAGTAGGTTATTACCTCGAGTGGGTAGTACTTAATAACCCACGTATGCCATACAACGTTTTATCCAATATTCCAAAATTTTTAGATAATGACATTATTGATGAAATTCTGCTCCCGATGGGTTATGGACGTTAATAACCCACGGTGCTAATGGCAACGTGGGTTATGTATGTTATAACCCACGGTGCAAATGGCAACGTGGGTTAAAACAACAGACTAGTTATAGCCCAGTTTACTCAATTAAAACTAACTAGTAAAACACGATATTACTCTTGAATGTTGGATAAAGCGATATTAAGCGTTTGTAACTGTATCGGTCAACCGTTGATATCAAACTGATTTGATACCGTTGTGCAAAGCGATCTAAGTACTATTCGATTCTCATTTACATATGAGGTTGAATAAATGAATCAAAACCTTTTCTGTATCTTCCTGCATTAATATCTCTTTCTCGATCAATAACTAAAAAGTCGTAACAATTTTTCCAACAGAGTGAACACATTTCCTTAAAGTGATCGAAAGTTAAATCCGTACTAATATTGTCTTCATATATCTAACGTAAATTTAAATTATCTTGTTTGAATAATATTAAGAGATTTGCGTTGTCTCGAATTAACTGTTTAGGAATACGACTGTACGTTTGACACAAGTAAAAGCAATCTATGTTTTTATGTCGACCCATACTAAAGTATTCTCGCATCAAATTTTGTTTATCGCATGCTACATCATCAAAAATAAATATCGAATTGCGTTTTGCTTTAGATGGTGGAGGTATGTTGCTTTCCAAATCGTTAAAAGCAAAATAATTCATACCCTTAATGGGTTTCAACAAGTTTTCTAAATATTGATATTTTGGTTGAAAAAGAGATTTTGAATAGACATAAACATTTTCAAATCGTAAACCGTTAGAATGTTCAATTAAACTGATCATGGTATTGGTTTTTCCACAATTAGATGGTCCCACAAGAAGACAACGAATTGTTGATGGTAATAATTCACCGTGTCGTTTATTAGTTTCAGAATGTTTTGAGTCATTATTTGTGACCGTGAGTGTGATCGGTTGTTGTACTATTCGCATTTTGATAGAAACTAAACTAAAGTTTTTATCTTGGTTTTTGGATATATAAAGATAATCATATTTAAAGAATTAAGTTAGTTTGGTTCTTGCAGTAGGAGTGTAAAGAAAAAACTATAAATGTTGCTGAGGAGATCAAATGTGAACAGTCCAAAAAAGACTATCAATAAGAGATATCGCGGTGAGGGTGTTGTAAATTCGCTCATTAACAAATTGCCTTTCGAAATTCATATTCCTGGATACAATTATTGCGGTCCCGGAACAAAACTATCGAAGCGACTAGCAAGAGGAGATCAAGGTGTAAATAAGCTAGACGAAGCCTGTAAAGAACACGATATAGCTTATAATAACCACGAGGATTTACAAGAAAGACACAAAGCAGATAGTGTTTTATTGGGAAAGGCAAAAGAGAGATTTCATTCTTTGAACGCTTCATTGGGAGAAAAAGCGGCAGCATTAGGTGTGGCCAGCATCATGAAAGCCAAAGTGAAACTTGGTATGGGTTGTAAATCTAAAAATCAAAAACGGAAAAGACAAAATTTAAAACGTGGCAAAGGATTGCGTTTTAACGATTTAACAAAAACAGCACGATCAGCATTGAAGGGGAAGAAATTTAAAAATTCTAGTAATGCTGTAAAAGTTGCAGTAAAAGCAGTAAAATCTGCAAAGGCAAAAGAAGAATTACACCGCTTCGTGTGATTCCAGTTCCAAAAAGTGGAGGTTTTTTACCACTCATTCCAATTTTTGCTGCGCTCGGTGCATTAGGATCATTAGGTGGTGGGGCCGCAACAATTGTTAAAGCAGTTAATGCTGCTAAAGAAGCTCAAATACAACTTAAAGAAAATTGTAATGATTTGAAGACATTACTTTTTCCGCCAAATATTCGAACCTGCGCAAAACGGTAACAAATGTGGTCGTGATCGTCATCGAATCGGAGGAACCCTACGTTGTGTCTTTCTTTTGGCGGAAAAAGGTTCGGAATGCAAACGATGAGGGTTCCAGTTGGAAGAGTGCCGCAAATAAAACCACACATGTGAGGGACGCCAAACTTTTATTTCATTTAATTATTTGATCCGCAATAACTTTGAATCTTTGAAGCGAGCAACGCAAGATGGCAACAAAACAAAATAAAAGATATACACAAATAAACAGCATTAAACGATGCAACACAAAATACAAATCGAAATAGCAAACGGTGAATTTTTTAAAGAAATAAAGACAAACAAGAAATTAGACACAATGCCAAATCTCACGTTGCACTCGCATACGCCAAACGAACCGGCAAAGTGGATTTTTGAATTAAGGTGAATGAACGAATTTTTCCCGACAAAACACAAAAATAAACAAATTATAAAACGCGGTTATTGCAAAACGGGACCGATAAAACCCCCGTAAACGGTATCCCAAAGGCGGAATCTTTTCAAACTTCATAACAAATTTTTCTTAAACACGAATTACAATAAAATATTTCATTTCGGTACAGTTGAGATACGGGGACGCGCGATTTCGTCACGAGCCGTTTAAATGGAGATACAACAACTACAGAGTACATGTGTGAACATTACTACAACCTCTAACGCATGCGACACCCCCACGCCCTATTTCTACATCCGCATACCGGTCGGAAGGGAGATGACGGGACACACAACTTCCATGTGTGGACGTGAATCTCACGCGTAGGTTCGGAGGGGACGAGGCACACAACTTCCATGTGTGTACGTGAATCTCACGCGTATGTTCGGAGGGGAAGAGGCACACAACTTCCATGTGTGTACGTGAATCTCACGCGTAGGTTCGGAGGGGACGAGGACAAAAGGAAAGGAAATTACGCTGAGCGAACGAAACTACAACGTGCAGTGATCTATACAGGGCAAGTCACATAAGGGTTATTTCCGAATTAATTTTGTACGCAACCAAAAATACTAATGACGCTGACTACTTGACACCATTTATAATGTGATTTAATTTAGTAATCAACGTAGGTATGTAATTTGGCTAAAAATGTCACAATGACGTTTTCCTGTTCTGATTAATGAAATCAAAAATTAATTTCATCAACTGTCATTTTGACATTTTTAGCCAAATTACATACCTACGTGGATTACTAAATAAAATCACATTATAAATGGGATCAAGTGGTCAGCGTAATTAGTATTCTTGGTTGCGTACAAAATAAATTCAGAAATAAACCTTATGTGACTTGCCCTGTATAGTCCCAATCACCAATCAATGCCTATCGAAGTGCGAAACATTTATTACAACCCGTGACGAAACGAACGCTGATGTCGCTCTAAACTGCTTTTCCAATTACATGACACAAACTTTTCTTCCGATACGAACAAATTACGATTTTAACAAATTTGTGAATTTAGCATGTCAGACTTTAATATTTACAATGTTTTTCTACCTACACAACATACCTATAACAACAAAACACAGTCCTGGTTCGAACAAAGATTAGTGTAACGCGTGAGACAAAGGGAAAAAGTGGCGCCAAAATGGGACAGCGTCAATATCACTGATTTGCACCAAATCTCACGGGAAAACACTCCGTCTGTTAATTCGCGAATGAAAAGCGTTTAATTCAACCGCGGATGGCAGTGGGAATTAGCAAAAAAACACGAGATTTTTAAACAAAATACTCTGCACGCACCAAACACGTCTTGCCTCCGGCGAGGGTGGAAAGAAGAGCGCTTTCTCCTCCCACCATTCCTTAAGTCACTTCTTGACCATGGCCTACTGGATTCCATTTTTGGTAAACAAACCAAGGCCTACTTGGTAGCCGTGAAGTGGAATTTTGAATCTGGGCACTACAAAATCAACGACATAACCAAAAAATGGAGGCAATTGCTTTGAACAAATCAGGAAATGGGTTATATCTAAAACCATATAAGAAGGGATACGGTCTTTTTTTAGGACCTTGGAAGTCAAGAAACGACTTCCAATAAAGTTGCCAAAACGAGCCTTGACTAACATAGATTTGAAAAAACATGCAAAGATTTTAAAAATTCATAATTTTAGGGGAGTGTTTATGAAAGATTCTTTATCCAGATTGAAAATTCGTGCGAATGAATGTGGCATTGTAAATTTAGATGATGAAACAGGAGACGGGACACACTGGACAGCTTACAAAAAAGTTGAAAATCGTGCAGTGTATTTCGATAGTTTCGGAAATTTGCAACCTCCATTAGAATTAACTGAATATTTAAACAGCAAAGGTTCTTGTAAAATTGTTTTCCGACGACCACTATGAAAAATGCGTAAATTCGCACAAATAACTATTATTGAAAATATTGCAATCATTCAAGGCAGTGAACTGTGGACATTTATGTTTAAAGTTTTTATATCACAATAGTTAACAATTGTAATTGTTTAGTATATTTGCGGCTTTCTTCTTGACAGCATCATGTCAACAACGTTTACACTAACAGGAACGAATTCGGTTCTTTCACATAAATTGTATCCCCCTGTTGTATTAGATGACGAGAGTGAATATGTTTTGGGATTGATAAATTTTGGAACATGTAATTCATTTGCAAATGTAGATGTTACCAATATAGTATATTGTATATCAAGAGTTGAAAATGAAAGATTTCGAAATCGAATTTTCAACACGTGGTATACACGATATTTTTCCGACGACCACAAAAAAACGCTAATATTCGGCATCCCTTCAAACTTCAAATATTATTCGACAGAGCTGTGGACAAAACATACATTGGTGGCCATGGTTACTATAACTGTGTGCAATCATTTCATTGCGCACAGGCTAGAAGGTATCTGATTGGCTAACCAGTTTCATTGCATACGGGTTCGCTATTTGCATGCAATAGCCAACTTTCAGTAATAGTTATTTGTGCGAATTTACGCATTTTTCATAGTGGTCGTCGGAAAATAAATTTTATTTCACATTACAAAATGGTAAAAAATTTCACATCACAATTCCTGAAGGTTCATATGAAATTGATGATATTAGTCGTTATTTGAGTGAGGAACTTGCAAAATTTGTTGAAAGTGAAAATATGATAACTAAACAGACTGCAACACTACCATTTTTGTTTTTAAAGGGAAATAATAACACCCTTAAATCAGAAATTAAATGTACATTGGATATAGATTTCACTAAGAAAGATTCAATCGGTAATTTGTTAGGTTTCAAACCAAAAAGATTAACTTCACACACGAGACACATATCAGACTTTCCATGCAAAATTTCTAAAATAAATGTATTATGTGTGGAATGCAACATTGTTTCTGGAGCATACAAAAATGGTGAACAAGTACATGTGATTCACGAATTTTTTCCATCTGTTCCGTCAGGTTACAAAATAATAGAATCACTATCGAACGTAATTTATCTACCAATCAACACGAAGCAACTTGATGAAATTACCATTAAAATAACAGATCAGGATGGAAATTTAGTCAATTTTAGAGAAGAAGTGATAACGGTGAGACTGCATCTCAGAAGAATCCATTAGATTGATGTGATGGGTATCGTTTTCAATAAAACTCAAACCAGAGGCAAATATATAAATACAGTTGACAAGAGGAAGTTGATCAGTCAGTTGACGAGAAGCAAGCATTTAACATTGGAAAATCGAAAATTCCTTGAGAGTTTAGGATTTAAAGTGAAAATTAATTGAGAAAATGAATTTTGAAATATTGAACGTGAACGAGTCACCTCTTTTTGATACAACAATTGCATATGCAGAAAAACGAACTCATCCACCTTATGCATCAAGTTCGTTCAATAACAATGATGAAATTAGAATTCCCATTCAGCAGCAAGATATATACACTTTACCTTGGTACAGTTCTTTGCATGTACAAGGAAAAGTAGAAGTGCGAAATGGGACTAACGTGCTCATCGAATCACCTGACGTTCGGTTTGTTAATATGGGTATTTTATTTTTGTTCAATGAAATTCGTTTAGAAGTAGCTGGAGATGTCGTTGATCGCGTTAGAAATCCTGGAATTATGTCCGTCATGAAAGGATACGTTACATACAATACGGGACAGAGTAAGGCTCTTGAAAATGGTGGCTGGTTTCCGAAAGCAAAATCTACTTTAATTGATAAAACAACTGGACTTTTTGATGCAATCATACCACTCAGAACCATTTTAGGTTTGTGTGAAGATTTCAAAAAAATCGTACTAAACTCCAGACAAGAATTGGTATTGGTCCGTAGCAATACAGATAATAACGCTTTAATCTTTGATGATGTGGATGCTACTGCAAGATCTGCCAGAGTTTTGATACATAAAATAGCTTGGCGAATACCACACATATCTGTGGCTATTAAGGAACAATTAAAATTACTCGATGTTGTCAAGAGCGCAAGAGAATTATACATCCCCTTCAGAAGTAGAGAATTGCATGAATATCCCATGTTGTCACAGACTCAGAGGCACACTTGGGCTATTAAATCATCGATTGAAAAACCCCAGTATATAGTTTTTGGTCTTCAAACTGACAGAAAAGATCAAATAAGAAAAGATTGTAGTCGTTTCGATCATTGTAATTTAAGCAATATCAAAGTATTTCTTAATGATACGGTTTATCCGTATGACAATTTAAATATAAATTATGCAAACAATCAGTACGCACTTCTATATGATATGTTTACAGAATTTCAAACTTCATTTCTTTATAAAGATACCGAACCAATTTTCACACGAGATGAGTTCAAAGAATTGGCGCCGATTGTAGTCATCGATTGTTCCAAGCAGAAGGAAGAATTAAAGAGAAGTCCAATCGATATACGAATTGAATTTGAAACCAAAGTTGTTTTCCCCAACAAAACAACAGCATAATGTCTAATTCTTCATGACAGAATTGCCAAATATGTTCCAATAAAAAATATTGTTTCTTTAGTTCAATAAATACTGTGCAATAATGTAATTTTCTTATTTAAGTGTATTCTATCTTTAGGAATAATGTAATACTTATTTTATGAATAAAACACAATCAAATACATTTAAACAGTTTTATTTTTCACACAAAAACCTCAAGATAACATGTTCAATAAAGATACTGTTTCTTCATAATCTTTCAAATCGGTCGAAGGCCACTTCGCAGAATCCGGACCGCATGTCCAACCCAGCATAGCTTCAGAATCATTTTTTCCTTTAGAGATGTTCTTCATCAACCAGGTCATTATGGCAGCATGCGTTTGGTTTTCTAAAGGCTTGAATTTATATGAAGTGTTATTCAACAATAGAGCTTGCGTAAACGTTTCCAGGTTTTGACTGTCTGCCAGATGCGCTGCTCGATAGATGAATTCATCGATGCATGCGTTGATGTCCTTGTTATTCTTCAAAATATTTTTCACCGGGTACTTTAAACGATATGCGTCGACAAGATTAAATCCAGATAGTAATTTTATAACATGTAGTTTATGAGAAATATTACGTTCTAAATTATGAGCAATTAAAAGTTTATCTAGTTCGTTTAAACTTAACATTTCACAATTTGCCTTTACACATATATCAACGATCTTATTGAGATAATTATCTACATTTATTTTTCGGTTTAACAAGCGACACATTGTGAAAAGACCAATTTTTTTCCCATAAGGTGCGGCATATAATAAAATTTCACTTGATATAATGAAATCTTTCTTGTTCAACAAAAATGTAAGAACATTATTAGCACTGTTTGGTTCGGTCCGAGAAATGGCACATTGAAAGAAATTTTTGTATACTCTTTGCGCAGTCTCTTGTGCTGTTAGTTAAATTTGCAAGGCAAAATCCATCTTTCTTTTAATAAACAAGAGCACAATGAACAAAACGATATCTCGATATGGTGTCTGTATGTGCGTGAATCTAAACTTATACTTCCCCTTTACAGAAATAACCCCACGGTTTTGTGTCTGTACTGACATAACTGAGCATGCGCTTATCATCATATGAACTCAGAACAACTTTTCTCTGCTTGATTGAAAACACGTTATGACGTTTGCTTTTAATTAGTTTCTTAGTTTTTTCAAATAATTTATTATTAAATAAACACTCTTTATAATCATCAAATGTGATGGTTTTAATTGAGGATCTCGTAGATCCTTTTGATTTTTTTATTAGTTTTGTGTTAAGTTTCTCTTCAACTATATAAGCGTACATTTTTGATCTAAGTCCTACAAATTCTAACAAAATTTTACCATTCTGTAAAAAAAAAAATTTCGTTCTTAATTAATGCATGAAACGGAAACAATGGAAATAATAGCTAAATTGTGTGTGTGTGCCTACATATATACGAGTACATCACTCTTAACACTTGTAGGTGTTCACCCTATACGAATGTTTGCGATGATCTACGAACCCTCAACCAATCCCAACAAAAGGAGTGATAAAAGTTACTGAGTAAGCTCACCCTAGGAAAATCTTAACTTACTGAGGAACCATGCAATGTAGGAAAAAATTATATATAACAAAAAAGGTTTCTTTTTCGAGGGTGAATCGGATAACTCAAAAAAAAAAATTTGCTCTTTTTTTGGAGACATTTACTTTTATGAAAAGTCAATTATCTTGGAAACCATACACATTAGGAAAATTCAATATACTACAATAAAAATTCCTTTTTCGAGGTTGGAGCCGAGGGCATATAAAAAAGAAAATTTGTCCCTCTTATTTCAGGAGAAATGTCACTTTTACGAAAACTCAATTATCTACATATTACATATACACATTAAGAAAATTCGTTTCAGTACAGTTAAGGTTTTGCTTTTCAGGGAGAATCCGAGGGTGCAAAAAACTAAGATTTTTTTTTTGTAAAAATTTAAAATGTCATTATCTCAGAAACGGTAGGTCCAATCGAATTTTGAACTATGACGGAAAATGTGCGCCTTCAAAAAGTGCATCGGACGATATGAGTCGAAAAGCGCTATCGCGACTTGCGAAGCAATTTTGCCACCATTTTTCACTAAGTTTTAAACGGTAAAGAAAATAGTTATTTTTTTTTATCCCCTTAAATTTCTCAGTTCGAGGGATGAAGTGTGATATGTAACTCGGGGTAGCTAGGATCACTTTGAAAAACCTACCCCTAACTTATTTTCGGAGAAAAAAATCTGAAAAAATTTCCACATATAGGAATCGAACCGCCGAATGGGGCGGTGTAACTTGACGGATATCCAACAGACGAAAGATAGGTTTCCGGTAATCAAAATCTCAGATTTTGAACCTGTCAAAGTGGGAAAGAGCAAAGTAGAATGTTATCTGCACAGACTTTCCGCAACCGAAAGCAACATTCAATATTTTGAAATTTAAGGCATCGAAAGTGAGAATTCATCTTTATTTCCGCCCGACCAAAAACTGAGGGAAGAAAGATATGGGCATCCCCTGTACGGAAATATATGTCCCATAGTTTTTGGTCAAATTGGACTCAAATTGTCAGTTTTTTTTTATCGAACTAATACTAATTACTAATTGGGGAAGGTGTAAATTTATTAGAAATCAAATATGGATAATATTCCTTTATTCACCAAACATATTACTACATACTAAAAACTATTCCTATAATGATTATGCGACACATATGTAGGGTAGTCATCCATGTCCCACGAGTCGTCTTCTACCTCAGTTTGCGGTTGAGATTGTTGTTGTTGTTGTTGTTGTGTAGGGTAGTCATCCTTGTCCCAAGATTCCTCTTGTACCTCAGATTGTTGTTGCTGTGTAGGATAGTCATCCTTGTTCCACGACTCTTCTTCTACCTCCGACTGCAGTTGGGATTGTTGTTGTTGTTGTCTCCCATATGTTCTTTTTTTGGGAACGTAAGTGGGATAATTGTCGTTGTCCCACGACTCCTCTGCGACATCAGTTTGTTGTGGATGCCATAGGTCTTGTTGGGGTTTTTGTTGTTGAAGCCATTGCTGATGTTGTTGCGCCAATTTCTTGTCCAGTTTAATATCCAGGTCTCTGGTATACTCCATAGGATGGCACTTCCACATGTGCTTATTCATTCGCCCCAATAAGCACATGTGAAATTTATTGTACGGGCACTGCACCACTTGTTCTTCGTAATCACACATTTTTGTAGGGATGTATGTTATGTTAGATGATTGATGAATAAGAGTGACTTCTGTAAAGCTTTTATTATTATATAAGAATTTGATTTTCCCAACAACACATTATCCCTTCTACTTTTTGTCTCCAAAAAGTGGGAGGGAGAAGAATCTATCCCCACCTTTCTTTCAAAAAAATTGCCCTCTCCGCTGTCGCATGAAAGAAGGGTCTTTTGCAACGTATGCATTATTTTTCTTATTTATACTTTGCATTTATTTTTTAATCCAGTTTTTCTTAACAAGATGCACAAGAACAATAATTTATCGTTAAAGAACAGTGCGAATCAAGAGTGAATATAATTGATGTAACGGTTGTTCCTCCGGTAAGATCTGTTTATATTTATTTCTTTCGTTTTCAATAATGACAAAATTTTATATCCATTCTGTAGCCTTCCACATCAAACGCCGCCTCAACAACTTCCTTAGACAAGATGAATTTGGAGCTGTCGCCCTCAATTCTGGGTGAGGATGTAAGTGTGAATTTATCTTTTTTTCTATAATTTTTAAGTTTATCTAATAATTTTTTTGGGAAATTTTCAGATTTCCTTCGGTGGATTCTGTGAGCTGGTGTCACCTGCTCACACAATTGTGAGTGACAACGATGATGATGACTTCGAGGTGAAGCCGGGAACATCATCATCATCGTTACGTCCAGCATCTGGAAAAGGTCTTGGAAGAGGAAAGATTTGGGCAAACGTCAAAAAACATTACAAAGGAGCGAGAGATAGCGATAGTGATAGTGATAGTGACATAAAAATCGTCAAGGAACACTGGCAGAGACAGTTGGTGTGGAGTTATAAAAGAAAATTAGCTGAAAAAGCGAAGTACGACAAAGAATTGTTGCAGATTGTTGAAATGAAAAAACGGGAAAAAATTATTAAAGTAAAAAGGGACAAAGTAATGAAGCAGATTAACGGATGGAGACAACTAAGTGAAAAATTAGATATTAGTTTAGAATAAGTAAGTAATTTGTGTAGTGCATAGTAGATAGCATAGTATTGTAATTTTGTATTATTTTTATTATTACATATTATATTTTGTTTTTTGTAAATAAATCCAAATATTCCAAACTTACATGGTTTAATTTCTATTTTCAGCAAGTTTTACATAACATGAATCGATGTCTTTTGGTATCGTGCACACAAAAATACTTCACAATTTAATATTATTGCAGCAAGTGCATCTATAGAGTTTACATTTTTATCTCAAACAATTTTTTTTCAAACACTGGTTTTAAAATCACTTCTATTCTTGCAATTCTTCTTCCAAACCACATTCGATTTCTTGCATAAATTTCCCAATCAGATTTACGACATTCATCTTTATCGTTTAAACAATATATGGTAACAACTTTGTTAAATCGTACTTGTTTCTTCATTACCTTCTCAATGGATATAGCGGTTTATTGTACACCCAAATTTGAATGAGCATACTCACACAATATTTCTTTTCAATATGAAAATTGATTGTTCCCAACCGAACAATTTATAATATAATAATTAAAATAGACTACAATTTTTATTTTTTATTTTCTTGATCATTCTTTATTCTTTATGTTATAGTGTGATGGAAAATATTTTCCTCCTTGACTTTTGATTAAATCATGCATGCTACAAGCAATGCATCGAACTCCCTATGTCAGTTTCTCCTCTACACTTCGGACATGTAAATGTCACAATCACAGGCATGTTGTTTCTATGGCCAACCGATCATTATTAAAACACTTAAATCACATTTTATACTTTTATTCATACACAAAATGATACATAAATGAAGAACATCTTACATTATCTTAAACATTTATTCATTAGTTTAATTTTAAATTTTCCATGGTTTTTCTCATTTCATACATATTTATCAAACTAGACAATTCGTTCAATGATTTTAAATATAAAGATAGTTTGTGTTTATACACCGCATTTAACTTTTCTTTGCGGTTCATTCTTCCAGAAATTCTAAATTTGTTGTTTTTCCCACTGCTCCTCGGTTCACCAGATAGACAAGTTTCCCAATCGTAAGTTGCTGGTTGATGTCCTTGATGTGCTCTTCAGAACATTTTTCTGTATACCGTTCCGGAAGAAGAGTTTTAAAATTGTCACACTCCACAACCACTTTTTCACCAAATTTTGTGTTGACTTTATTGAAAGAAATTATTTTATTTTTTTCGTTCACTGTCAACGTTTTAACACTCACATAAGAAACCAGATACGATGATTCGTTCAACTGTGAAAAGAAAGAACTCATTTTATGTTTTGCAATTTATATTACTGTTTAAAATGAAAGGATTGTGAGTCTAGGATATACTAAATGAACTCATAACAACACCTCAAATATATAACACTTCTCTCCCCACTCTCACTTTTCCGAAAAACCCGAACATTCATGAGGAATCCCGAACGCTTATACAATGTACTATGAGTGAGCATCCATTTTCTCAGGCCATCGAAAATATATTTATTAAGTTGAAAAGATTTTTAAAATCGAAAGGAAAGAAGCTCTACCGTTAATGCACAGTATTTATTGAACTAAAGATTACTCTCACATATATCTAATGAACTTACAAAACGATACAAAATATTGAACACACTTTCAATGAGAAACGAATTAAACAGCTTAAAATATCCGAAAGAATGAGCTTCATCTATACAACCTAAATACAACTGATTCCCATCTAAAACATTAAAGAGCGAAACAGGAATTATCGCGTGTTTAACGAGCAACGCAGACAACAAAATCCTCGCCGTCCTTCCATTGCCATTTGAAAACGGATGTATATACAAAAACCGAATAAAAAATCTCGAAGCAAAGTTGTACCATTTCGCATTCTCGTCCCTCATCTTTTCATTTACCGTCCTGAACAACTTATCCATCTCAGATTCAATTTCTGTCGGCGAGAGATAAAAATAATCATATCCAGACGGTTTTGCGTCTGTTGTTCTGTAACAACCGGCATTGCGAAACACTCCGTTGCCTATTAATCCATCGATTTTTTTCGCCAAACTGGGGGTGAATTGATGTTGGAGTTGCTCCACCACGAGACTGTCTTGTGGGAAATCGCCGACGAGAAATTACGAGTTTTTTGATAATCGCAATGTTCTAGAGCCAGCCGTTGTTAACGCAACTTCAGTCTCTTCGAATGTTTGAGTCCCTGTATTTTCACCCCTGTTGCACCCAGTGATGTAGTAACTTCGATAAAACTCCACAAAGCCTGCGACATAGTCGTCGTTTTGAGGCTCTTTTAAAAATCGCTTTACTCTATCGAATAGAAACGGAATTTGTTCCAATAAAATTTCGACGGTGACGGCGTAAGGCGGTCTCCAGTAGGGGTTGTTTTCAAAAGACTCCATTTTCATACAGACACAGACATAAAAGAAGTTCGATGCATTGCTTGCAGTATGCATGATTTAATTAAAAATCCAGAAGGAAAATATTTTCCATCACAATGAACAATAAAGAATGATCAATCAAAATAATGAAAATCTTCACTTCGACCTTACATTTCACAAGATGAAATCAAACATCGTGCGCCGCAAACGACCCTTCATTTTACAGGTTCGCTGGAAGTGAGAAAAAACGGACAACAATTTTTCAGGTCAAAACACAATCCAAACACTGACACACTCGAATGAGCCAGGAACGGCCACCACTTTTACAGGTCTACACACATTTCAAATTCTCGCGCGCTTTTGTGAGCCAGGATCGGCCACCACTTTTACAGGTCTACACACATTTCAAATTTTCGCGCGCTTTTGTGAGCCAGGATCGGCCTCTCTTAACTACTATCCTACACACTTGAGAGCGAAAAAACGTATTTAGAGGAAAGCTAGCGTCTTGGAACCTGGAATTCTGTAATTCTTGCGTCGTTTTACTTCGAAATGTGTAAGTTCCACGACGAAATTCTGATTCGCACTTAGTTTTTCGTGATCCTACACACTTGCGAGCGAAAAAACGTATTTAGAGGAAAGTTAGCGTCTTGGAACCTGGAATTCTGTAATTCTTGCGTCGTTTTACTTCGAAATGTACAAGTTCCCCGACGAAATTCCGATTCGCACTTAGTTTTTCGTGATCC
The DNA here is from genome assembly GCF_963966145.1 of Tenebrio molitor. Taxonomy (NCBI): domain Eukaryota; kingdom Metazoa; phylum Arthropoda; class Insecta; order Coleoptera; family Tenebrionidae; genus Tenebrio; species Tenebrio molitor. The sequence goes on from NC_091047.1 coordinate 33,307,576, forward strand.
CACACTTGCGAGCGAAAAAACGTATTTAGAGGAAAGTTAGCGTCTTGGAACCTGGAATTCTGTAATTCTTGCGTCGTTTTACTTCGAAATGTACAAGTTCCACGACGAAATTCCGATTCGCACTTAGTTTTTCGTGATCCTACACACTTGCGAGCGAAAAAACGTATTTAGAGGAAAGTTAGCGTCTTGGAACCTGGAATTCTGTAGTTCTTGCGTCGTTTTACTTCGAAATGTACAAGTTCCACGACGAAATTCCGATTCACACTTAGTTTTTCGTGATCCTACACACTTGCGAGCGAAAAAACG